>NC_142746.1:5042674-5252674 GCF_051943395.1 Hippocampus bargibanti | reverse complement strand
TGACACAAATTCCAAGCAGACAAATCAGCCGACTTCCAACGGCGCTCAGGCGCCATCTTCTGCATTTTCTGGGACGCTACATTTCAGTCCAAATGCCTCAAAATGACACGGAATGACTTCTTTAATCGATTGCAAACATTTATGCTTTCCTCTTCAGAACTCTTTGAATCATATTCATAACTGGATCAGTAACAAGAAAGCATCTTCTCCGAATCTGAAGCCATTGTTTTGATTCTCCAGCAAGGCAAGATGTCTTAGCGGGATGCCACGAACAAGGGGGCAGGACCTTCTGAAACTCGCCACTTCCGGGTTCAATTTGAAGTCTTTTTATTGGTGTTTTGCATTTGACTAAAAATATCAGCCTGTGTGTTTTGGGTATTTTAGATGCTATAAAACGTTTTTCTGATGTCAGTTCGGGAAAAAAGTGATTTAAAACAGATTCTTATCTGACAGACGAAGGCGGCCGATAAGAATCTGTTTTAAATTAGATATCAGGTAGACAGGATAAACTTAATACAACTAAAAAAAAGGGATGTCGGTTGTCCTTTAAGTCTGCTGGGATAAGCAACAGTTACTTGCCTGTGACCTCGAACAACTCTCTTAAAAAACGAAGGATCAAAACTTACCGTTACAAAAATAAAAACTTGATGTTCCAAGAATGAAGTACGTAGTTATATCATGTTTGTAATGTTTCATGAGTTAAGTCTGAGGTGGAGGTGACTATGTCACCCATCTTTCCCATGAGGCAATTTTATTCTTTTGCCTCAGTTTCTTTCTTTTTTCAATGTGATCCTCTCGTAAAGCGTCTTTCCAGTTGAACCAGGATTCTAGATGTAAATCGCAACAGTGACATAAAAACATGTGTATAATTATTTCAAACTTGTTTTTGTCAATGTTTTAATACATGGGTGTCAAACTCATTTTTTTGCCGCAGACCTCATTGCAGTTACTATTTCTTCTCACGGGCTGTTATGAATTTGGGGAAGCCATTACAATGTTTCATCCCCTCCACCTATTACAAAAAGTTCACACAACAAATTCATGAATAATTAGATTTCAAATTTGAAGTCAATAATAATGACTTATTGTGGTTTACATGGGACAATTTGAAAATTTGGTTTGGACTTTAGCAAACATGGATTTTCATAAGTTTGATTTGCTTTCGCGGGCCGACTAAAATGATGTGGCAGGCCAGATTTGGCCCCCGGGCCGAGACTTTGACATTGGTGATTTAATATATTATTTCTACTGTCAGTCGTGATTTACAGCACAATTTCAAGCAAAACACAAACATCCTGAAAATTTTGGAGGGTTTCATGGACATACAAAACTCTGTTGGATAAAATATTCAGGGACAATGATACTTAGATCATAAAAACATCCCCATCAAGACAAATGACATGAGCTACAGTATCTTGTAAACCCTTTTAAACTGTTGGCATGCCACATCAATGGATAGTTGTCATAACAAGATTGTGTCAAGAGTTCAGCAATTAGAGGCACTTAGACCTTATACCCACTTTGGTTTATTACACTCATACACATTTTTTGAAAGGAAGAAACTAAATGTAGCGCCAAGGACAACTTTCATAGAGCAAAAGAGCCATTTTAAATGATGATTTAATTAGAAAGATGATCACACAGTGACATTCAGATGTTTATAATGTACCTAAATACTTCACATATAAACTTTTTTTGACAGAATGAGAATATAGCTTATTGACCATAGCTGAATGATAGTGCTTGGGTTCATTGAGTTCATGACTGAAGTCGGATATGTTGACGAATCACACTGTGCAACACAGGGCGGGGGCCTAGTTAAACTGGATGAGGTGACTTGGGTGTTTGATCAGGCCTGTCATGATCTGGTTGGCGACCAATGGGTGGCGCTGTTGGCCCTGCCTGCAGCCTCACAGGTGCTGGTCGTTTTAATCAGTGAGACTTAAAAGGACTCCCGGCACGACCATCCGGTGTCGGTTCATTGTTTGTTGGATGCTTTGTCTGCAATCGCATGCATTCTATGCTCTGCATGTGTTTGTTTAACCTTGGCGGACTTTTACACTTGGTTTTCTTTTGATACTTTTTTCTGTTCAGATCATTTTGATGTTTTACATTTTGTTCCTGCTGACCTTTATTTTAATACAATTTGTCAAACAACCTCCTGCTCCCTCCTGCCTGCTTTTTGGGATCCGCACCCGCCATCACCACCTTGGATTGGATTGGATTTGCCTTTATTAGTCTCGCAGTGGAGAAATTTACATTTCACAGCAGCAAAGTTATGAAAGAAATGAAAGTGGAAAGGCAAAACATAGGAGCTGCTGGAAAGGCACTCACTCGGCCCTTGCAAACCGTGACAAAGCCTCCCTTATGAGATGTTCCACCAGGAGGAAGCTCCGGGATGACAAAACACATGCTGGGGGTTAGCGTAGGCATGCCACAAGATGGTATCTAAGAGCTCAATGAGGTGGATGGGGAGGGAGGAAAGTGGGCTTTCATAAATAAGCAACTGTTCCCACAACCCAACAATGGAAGATGTCGACATAAATGGTTTCATGGATAGATGCAAGACGAGTTGGTACCCCTTTTCCAAAGTCACTGTCAGTTTCGCACCGTTGTGCCTCACCAGAGTATTTGTTGATGTTAAATTAAATTTATTATTATTATTATTATGATTATTATTATGTCTTCTTCAGTCGTCACTTGCCGTGCTCGAGAATCAAAACAATGGCTTCCGATTCGGAGAAGATGCTTTCTTGTTACTCATCCAGTTATGAATATGATTCAAATAGTTTTGAAGACAAAAGCATAAATGCAATCGATTAAAGAAGTCCTTTCGTCTCATTTTGAGGTATCTGGACTCCAATGTAGCGCTCAGAAAATGCACAATGATTCACCATCGCGTTATTTGTGTTTTCCTTCTAATTTCACCATCAACACGGATCAATACTAAGATTTCAGACCGAACAAAGTCCCCAAAATGCCTTGTGTGTCGCTTTCTCGGTCAGGGGCGTTCGAGATGTTTTAGTTTTGGTTCCTGCTGACTTTATTTTAATACAATTTATTAAACACAACCTCCTGCTCCCTCATGCCTGCTTTTTGGGATCCGCACCCACCATCACCACCTTGCAAAACGTGACACTTTCTGGGAACCAATTAAGTTTGTAAGCTGAGGTGTCACTGTATTACTTGATTAATAATATGGCTGCGCTGCATTCGGCTGGCAACCCGCCCATCGCCCGAAGACGGCTTCCGAGAGGATTATAAAATGGATGGATGGAATAATATGGCAGGTTTGTTGCAATGACGTTCCCAAATACACTTGTGTCATTGTATTGAAATAAAATACATGTTTTGTTCAGATCTCATTTAGCTTAACAATAACAAAAATAAACTACAGAATTGCATTCACTTGAATTTTTACAACTATCTTTTGGATTTGTTGTGAATGCTTCATTTCTGTTTCATTTTCTTTCAATAAGCTTGTGTTTATGGACAATTATGTCGTAATACGTCACAAACAGCATCTGTGAACTTAAAATCAGATAGAAACACAAAAGGAAGACAGAAAAAAAGAGTGTAAGATTTCAACGAGACTAATCTGACAAAGGAACAAAGACAGTTACGTTAGGAGTAGGTTTAAAACAAATTGTGGGTTGTCAAATAATGAGATTTGCTGTAAACGAGTGAAACAAAAAAAATAGGAAAATGCTTTATTTACACAGCTTTTATAATTATTATTTTGGTTGCCGTCCGACTAAGATGCCTGCCAATGACTGTGTAACTGTTGCAGCAATGAAAGTGCTCAAATTACACCTGTGACAAACTACCACAAGGCGCCATATGTGGGACAAAGGACTGTCACCTAAAACTATTCAGGGACAACATACACAAAAATTAATTACCGTTCTGGCTTTGTTGTGGATTTTTAGGCTGTCTGCAATTGACAAAGGAGATTACTGCAACACCATTGAGATACTTTCAATAGTCACGCTACGTGTACTACACACAACTTTAGTGATATTTCAGTCTAGACCTGTTGCCAGCCAAATAAGGCTTTTAGTTAAAGCGCTATATAAATGTATTTTAAGCTATGTATTTTATTGTAAATTCTTAGGTAGTTAGTTATGGTAGTCTGTTTTATATACGTATATAAGTACATTTAGTTCTGATAGTCTATACACACACACACACACACACACACACACACACACACACATACACACACACACACACACACACACACAACAAATTCCTAAAATCCACAACTGTTAAAAAAAATAGCTAATCCATTAAGTGGTGAGCATGCTAATCGAAGCCTGAAAATGAAAAACAGCATTCAAATTGCTTCCAAAAGCAACCACCACAAGATTCAAGTCAGATAAAATGCTGCGAGCGTCGGGTGTAAGCCAAAATGTGATTTCAATTTTCGTGCCTTTTGAAAATATCAATTATACTTCAAATTACTTCACCTCGCAAGCCTAATGACATAGTGAGTGTAAAGATACAGTTTCTTTAATTTGAGAATCTTGCCAGTCATCTTGTGCAACTGCCGTGATGCTATTTATCACAAAAACAAAATCGACAAAATATTACCTTTACTCAAGATACATGTTTCCTGATTTTACTCTATGGGTGTCATTGATGTTTTGCGAGCAGTCACCACATCATGTGATATAGTCTGTCTCGTCTTCAGCACCTTGGCTGAACAGATTCGGGCCCAGTGTTGTTTTAAATGGGAAGATAGTAATTGTTTCAAAGTTAATATACACGGCAACTGATCATGATTTTCTCAGGTGTCAAAATTGCTGAGAATTCAATCCATTCTAGTAATTTTCACTGTAAAAATAAATGACAGATCTGTATCTGAAACCCAGGTGTTGTTGTTATTTTTTTTGCATTAGAATGCAGTACAGTGAGACCTCAACTTACAAACACCTTAACTTACAAACGTCAAATTTATGAAAATTAAATAAGCACAAATATAGAAACAAAAATAAGCAAACTTATAATAAGCACTATTTTCATAATACACACCCACCACGGCTGGCGGAGTGATCTTCGGCGGAAGCACACGACCGAACATCACCAGAGTTTAACTTACCAACAGTCCTTATGGAAGGTGACTCTCTTTCCATAAGCCATCAACGAACATCAAAAACGTAAATAAAACTTTATTATACAGCACAGTTTATTTCTTTAATTACAGTCCTCATGTAATGCGCCTCTCTTTCCAAACAGCAATTCCCTTTGACCTTCGACCTCCAACGCCATTCCATCAAGCCATAAATGGCCATCACAAATGTAAATAAAGTGATTTTATGATACAATTCAGTGTATTTCTTTCATTACAATACAATAGCACATTTATTATACATAGAATAAGGTATGTTGTGTGTAGTTTTAAGGCTTATTTAGTTGAAAAGTATATTTTATGGAAACCCGGGAACGGATTATTCCCATTTTAATGGTTTCCTATGGGAATTTTCTTTTTGAGATACACACTTTTCGCCTTACACACTCTTTCTGGGAACCAATTAAGTTCGTAAGTTGAGGTCTCACTGTACTGTATACTACATTTTTGAAGCGAGAGAGATAGGGTTTTACAATTATATATTTAAAGGAAAAAATACAGACAGCCATTAAAGGGCAAAAAAATCATCACAGAACAGAATTTGAACTCATCTGCCAGCGCAGCCTCCCACCACCGTTGAAAACAAGCTATTTAGAGGGTTCAAGAACAGCTTACTCTCTTATTGTGGAACATAATAAGCACATTTTTAAACATAGAGACTGCCTATGAATGTAACCATTCATCTTGAGTTACCATGCTGTCACTCATGCATCACGGCTTTCCAAGGCCTGCACTCTCCACAGAAACCCACCTTGTATTGGAGAACCGAAAGGGGCTTTCCAACAAAGTACTATGTAGCTTTGAGTCTGAGGAATACAATCACATAGAGCCAACTTATTCCATTCAAACTGACAATCTTAAAGGATACACTAGTACGACACGTTAGGGCTGTGACGTGTTAACTATGTGTGTGTGTGTAGGAGGGGGGCACATTCAGGTTTTCATCATTTGTAAATAAACAGTAGGTTTTTCAAATCAAAACAAATATTGTCTCCTTAAAAATAATTTATAGGTGTCACATTGTCTCTTCTTAAAAACCAGTGTTGAGTTATTTTATCTTTGCGCATTTATTCCAATATCCATGTAACAATACCCAGCTTTTTTCACAATTCCCAAAAAATGTTTGTTAAAAAATGCTGAATGGCAGACTGACATTAAGTCCACCCCGGACATAATTTTTTGATTGTTGTGTAACTTGAAAATTCTGTGTAAATATCCAAACTGAAATCCTGTTAAATCGATGTACTATATATGAAAATATTGGGTAGAAATAATTGTTATCCTTAAAGCAATGAATTAATTTTATACTCCAGGTAAATAAAATTTCTGACACACAGCAGTTTGCATCAAGCTAGCATTCTGCAATGCACCATTACGCCAACTAAAAGTTGATAATTGCTTTGCGTCTAGTAGGCAATGAGTTCAGGGTGTCCCCCGCCTACTGCTTGAAGACAGCTGGGATAGGCTCGTGCATGCCCGCGACCCCCAAGACAATAAAAGCGGATTAGAAAATAGATGGATGGAGAAGTTTGATAATTACTCATGTACACTATTTATTTGGGTGCATGTTTTCCTCTGTGGATTAAATTTTAAGATGATAGTTTTTTTTTGTAATCACTTCCCTGAACACTTGTTTTTGATTTTACAGTAGCCTTTAGCCATACCTGCTTTTGCAAGGAGAAAATACACCATCACTGCCCCTTATTATTCTCCGCACCCCTGGGTTTCAAGAGTGCGGAAAATCCTACTGGACCCTGCGCACCCTGCCCACCACCTTTTCCAGCGACTCCCCTCAGGCAGGCGCTACCCAGCAGACATTTAAACAGTTTCTTTCCCCGAGCCATTAACTCTCAGAACAGTAACCCAAATATAACTGTATAGTGCCTTTTTGCAATTTTGCCCAATAGCATCCCATTATAATAATTGTATTTTCAGCTCTTTACTCGCTTGAACCACTGTCTGCTTGATACCTTACACATTGACTCACAGTTGTTGCTGTGAGGTACCACATAATAATAATAATAATAATAATAATAATAATAATAATAATAATAATAATAATAATAATAATAATAATAATAATAATAATAATAATAATAATACATTTCATTTATTAGCACCTTTCAAAACTCTCAAGGTCACTTTACAGTCACAGGATAATTTTTTTCCTGTGGCTGAGCAGCGGCAGCCACACGCGCCAGCATTCACTCAACCCGGAACTAACTCAAATAGCTAGCTAGGTAGCGTATAGATAGCTAATAGCTAGCAAATAGATAGCTAATAGGTAGCGAATCGATAGATATCAGCTAGCAAATAGATAGCTAAAAACTAGCGAATAGATAGCCAATAGCCAGCAAATAGATCGCGAATAGCTAGCGAATAGTTAGCGAATAGTTAGCGAATACCTAGCGAATAGATAGCTAATACCCAAATATATTTTAGTAATTTGATTAGATTTGATTACCTTTATAACGGTGGTGAGACCAGCAAAGAAGTTTGGACTCGAGACTGTGTCACTGAAGTAAAAACAGGGAGCAGAGCTGGAGATAGAAGAGATGAAGATGTTGAGGTTGTCTTTGGGAGTGACCAGGTTGGATAGGATCAGGAATGAGTACATTAGAGGGACATCTCATATTAGAGGCTTTGGAGAGAAAGTTACAGAAGCCAGACTGAGATGGTTTGGACATGTCAAGAGGAGAGAGAGTGACTATATCAGGAGAAGGATGCTGAGCCTTGAACTGCCAGGCAGGAGACCGAGAGGAAGACCAAAGAGGAGGTTTATGGATGTTGTCAAAGAGGATATGAAGGTTCTGGTGTGAGAGAAGAGGATGCACAAAACGGGTTAGATGGAGGACACTCATTCGCTATGGCGACCCCTGAAGGGAAAAGCCGAAAGGAAAAGAAGAAGTATCCTCCATACTTATTTGTCATGTCTTTTTTATGACAATACAAGTGCAGCATCTTCTACCAGAGACAAATTCCTTGTGTGTTCTACATACTTGGCCAATAAAGATGATTCTGATTCTGTCTTGGCCTGCAACCATCGAGCCTCAATTGAAGTTCATAAGTCATCGTTGCTACCACTCTAAGTTCAGAGACAAGATTGATGTTGTTTGCAGTAAAATGTTTTTTTTTCCAAGATGGCGCCCGAGTAGGCAGTTGTCAGCAAGTGCTCTCATGAGACTTGCTTTTTTTGTAGTTGTTTTTGTGTTTTCTTTTGTCACTTTGTGTTGTTGGGCGTCATGTGGAATGGATACGGATTGTTTTTCAGCATTTTTGGCCACGACATTCATCAAGGAGGAGACTGTGCTGAGCGGTTGCGCCTTTCGGCAGCATGAATATGCCAGTAATGTTTTTGAATGGGAGGAATGTCGGTGCCATTCGACTGTCATCGCTGGACACCAAAGGGGCCATTGTGCTTTTTTGCGCCTGTAATGGGCAGCATCTTCACAGCCCCGCTTTGTTCAGCGAAAAGGTTGGTGCTGTATGCTGGATGGGTGCATGTCTTGAGGAGCCCGCGATAAGATGAAAGGAGCGTCAGCGCAGCGCGTCAATGCGTCTGTTGAACTGTCGCGGCTTGAAATTGAAGCGAATTTACGTGGGACAGGAGATGTGAGACAATCTCTTTTCATCAGTGGATGCTACAGCTTCATGTTTGCTTTCAACATTTAGCTTGTAGTAGAAATGCACATTCTACCATGACGTCCCTGATCCACTGCTGAAAAGGACCCTTTGATCCTCTCCTCTTTCATCGAGAACTGCTTCATGTCACAAAGAGGGTACAGAAAGTGCTGACGAATGAATGACTCCCTGTGTCTTTGTGTTGTGATATTATTTGTTATTATGTTTTTGTTTTCTTTATGTTACTTCCGGGTTGAGTGAATACTGGCGTGTGTGGCTGCCGCTGCTCACCCGCAGAAAAAATATCCTGTGACTGTAAAGTGTCCTTGAGAGTTTTAAAAGGCGCTTATATATGAAATGTATTATTATTATTATTACAGTAAAGTCTCATTATATCGATATTCTCGGGAGTCTGGAAAAATATCAATCTAACCGGACTATCGATATATCCGATCCTGCGGCATGTACATTTTCTCCTTGCGTTCATAGAAATAGTATCGTAATAAGCAGTACTATCGATATAACCGATATCGATATAACGAGACTTTACTGTATTATTACAAATGCGGGGCGGTTCAAATCTGGTGAAGCACTGGTAGCCAGTGGTGTGAGTTTATATGGTGAAGCAAAGTACTGTTTGCTTTGCTTCAACAAAATGGAATAGGCTTCTCCATGTAACACGCAAATATTAACTCATTCACTGTCAAACATGCAAAAATGTGTCCACTCCAGTGCCGGGGTTTTTGTCATTTTCACTCATATTGGAGGACCCACAGAATATCGAGATTTAGGACGAGATAAACATTCAATGCAGCGTAAGAAACCTTAGACTCTCTTCTTTCATCAGAAAAAAAAGAGTTACGTTATATGGGTCTGGAGTAATATGAGGTGCAAGTGGGGGCGGCTGTACAACAGGCTGCTCCCTCGTAGAAGGGGCAAAAAAAAATGCCAGAGGTCTGACCAGTGCTTTATCGGCACCCGTTGCAAGAAAAACACATTCGGGAATGGCGCTCCACGTCATATTTTCAATTTGCAAATAAATTCGGAAATGGCAGTGAATGACTTCAATATGTTAGTCTGATGATGAATGATAAATCTGAATCATGTTGATGTTATTTTACAAATAAAATTGAGTATTTTATTTGGTGTACACTCACTGCAGGAAGCTTTTTCAGGAACACACCAGAGCAGCCCTTTGTCCTGACCCCCCTCATTTGCAAATCACATATTTGCACATTGTTTATTGACGAAAACATTTGCTTTTCGGTGTTGAGGTGTTTTAAATTGAAACCGAACCAAACTCCCTTAATTATTTGAACTGCATTATAATAGTAAGCTTGATTTCACTTTCATCAATTTGCTGCTGTGAAATTTAAATTACTCCACTGTGAGACTAATCAAGGCAAATCCAATCCAATTTTTTTAGCCTTTAACAGTGAGGAAAATGTACCGCTGGTGTCGCACTGTGTACATTGTGAACGTTCCTCAAAGTGTCCACTTGTGAGCAAAAAAAGGTGGATGTATTTTCTTGCCTGGGTTTTTATATTCTTCTATTTTTTTTTTTTTTTTTTTATATCAGGAAAAACAACCTTCTGCAAGGACAGTTTTGTCCGGGTGCAGCAAAGGCCTGTAATAAGCAAAGTGTTCATTTTCAAACTATAATGACTAATATGTGTTGACGAGTGTATATTAGTAAATCCAATTTCAGATTGTTGCACCATGTGGTTAATTACCAGTAAAAAGTGTTCATATATGCACTGCCGAGCGTTTTTTGTTTGTTTATTTGTTTTGTTTCTTAATGCATAAACCGAACACTCGTCTTTAACCCTGTTATGTGATTGTGTATCGCTGAAAGGCCAAGACGCTATATCCTCGATCTATTTCCCAGGCCGAGCGCTGCGCTCTGCAGCTTGAGAAGCCCCGGTCCCGCACATCAGCGGCCTTTTAGCCTCCTTTTTCCCTTTCTCAAACAATGGATCCTGCCCCACTCCAAATAGAGGCCCCTCAAACATTCAGTGAATAAAGTTAGTTCAACACGCAGCCCTTAAAGCCACCCTGAGACTGCTGCCGGGCAGACACACTCACAGAATTGTCTGTTAATAGTCCAATTAGATAATTGCCATCTTTCACTCCTTTCCCTCTCTGTTTCCCATAAAGAAATGAATGGCACTCAGGGAGGGGGGCAGCTTGAAGGGGGCTTCTGGCCGGCTAAGGTGACAAGAAGGACCAGAGAATGTTCCTTGCACTGCGCCACTGGATTGAATTGAATCTTTGTCGCCTAATCAATGGTCTTATTGGATTACTGACCACTGCTGTGTTCAGAGATATTGTTGCAGCGACAATTAAAATAGCTAAGAGTTGGTGCTGGGGTGGGTGGTTAGTGGGCTGGAAGGCGAGCGGTATAGAGGGGTAGGGACCCTTCCAGGGGCATGCGTGTGTGAGAAAGTGCGGGGAGCCCAAGCACTAATGACAAGTTTTGTTCCCTCTTTTTCTTTTGCATCTCGCAAATGCATACATTAAGATCATGGGAGCTGAAGTCAGTTTTTCGGCTTCACTCATCTGCTTTCAGGAGGACGCAGTCAACAGGACTTTGCTGTGTTATTGACTGAAAAAAATAAACAACAAGAAAAAAGGAACAGGACAGCTAAAAGCTTTGAACGGAAATCTCACCGTCATGGGTCTTCATACACCGAAGTAATATGGATTTAATTCGGAAGCGTTTTCCTCTCTCTTCCTCTCTGTCTCTCCTTTACCGTTGGAAAATTCCCACTGTCTCTCTTCCCTACAATAGCGGCAGATGTGAGCATTACAGGACAACCTTGAATGGCAGCAGAGGCAAAAAGAAATGGGATCAAAGTTCATTGACATTCGACGGCAATCAGATGAAAAGTTGAGGAAGAAAATGCCTTCTCGAGTTGTTACGGCGGCCGATGGAATGAAGCAATCGGGAACTTTTGACAGGTCCGGAGAAGTTGCGTCCCTATGACTGTTGATGTTCTTGTGAGGGCTCGGGGAGGCTTGGTTGCAAGGCAAGACCAATCATTTTGCTTGATTCCCTGGGCTGTCAACAAACAGACGGGAACCATCAAAACCTGGTCGATTTTCTTCCCCCCCCCAAAAAACAATTTAGAGTATTCACGAGGTTACGCAAATGTGGAGGCAGCAAAATTACCGCAATCAGTTGAAACAGCGAGGGCTGATTATGTGTCGCTCATTTATCAGCCTGATGTCTTCGTAACAAGGAAAGGGGCGCATTGAATTATCATCGAGTTTCACGTCGACGTCCAAGATCATTGGGCAAGGGAGTTGGTCAGTGATAATAGGGTTTCCTTCGCTGGGTGGCGGAAGTCTTTCACCCTTAGATAGCTGATGCTAGCGTGCTGCAAGGTGTTGTTTCCAAACTAAACCCACACACTGGACAGATGATCTGTGGCGCTGTGTTCTCCTGAATTTCCTTTTTTTTTCCTCACTTTTTTTTTTTAAGCCGGGACAAAGGAAAAAGGAAAAAGAGGCGGCCAAGCTGCTGGTCTAAGAACTGAGCATGGAGGTCAGGTACAACCAAGAGACTGAAGCAATGGTGCTGAAGAATGGACTTAAAGAGGGCAAGGATGGAAAGGATTCACAGAGCAGTTTGTCCAAATGCTTTCTGAAGGAGCAACACGGCTCTTTTTCTCCCTCTGGAACTGTGGAAAACTGCGAGAAAAACAGGGGAAGCACCGCAGACCCGGACTACTGTCGGAGAATACTTGTGCGAGGTAAATATTGTGCTCTTTCGTGAACCATCGGAACTAAAAACTGTAGAAACAATGAAGGAACAATCCTACCATTATTTTATTTTATTTTATTTTATTTTATTTTATTTTATTTTATTTTATGACACTTTCTTTTTTTGTTGAATAAAAAACTGCTAAATTTCTGTAATTATACTATAGCGTAAGCCTTATTCGGTTAAATGTTTAGGTTTTTTTCGCTTCCTAGAAATACTTTCTTCAATCAATCAGACTTATTGGAGTGTGTTTTAAATGCTGCTAGAAAAATAATTAGGGCAAAGACAATAAGGAAAAATTACATTTATTTGCAAACAAGAAACATTTTCTAAAAATGATATATTCTTCACTGCCACCATGACATTGGAAAACAGGGAAATGTGAATTCTTCGTATTGAACATTTTCTAATTGCGTACTATAACAATTGTTCAAATCTTGAAAGGAGGTGATAAAAATTAAGCTAAATTTGTCAATATGTATTTTCTATATTTTTGGGCCAATGAAAAGTCATCCAGTATGGAAGAATTGTTATATTTTCAGTTTAGATTCTGGTTATACCTTAGTGAAGACATTACTACGTATTGATGCAAATTGTTTTTATTATTATTACCATTTCATTCTACATTCAAGGCCAATGAGATTATATTCATATATTATTTTAATTTAGATCATCAATTCGCTCAATAAATTAAAAAAAAAAACATTGATCGTAGTATTTCCTGAATTTCAGTTTATTCCCCTTCTGTGGTTGAAATGGTGCAAAAAGTCAGCGAGAGAGGAGGTCTCAAAACGAGATTTTAATTTGGATTATTGACTGGACAAAAACATTTCAAATGTGATCAAAAAACTGTTGGAATTAAATGAAACTGAAGTTTGGAATAATTTGGAGGTTGATTTATTAATTACTGATTTGGTCCCTCAATTTCTATAACGCTGTGCAACCGCTTTTTTTTTTTTGAAACAGTTTTGGTGTTTTATAACCAGCATCAGTTTGCAGCGAGACTTGATTCCTTTATGGATTCTAAACATATGTGATTAGAAAACATCTTTGCTTTGCTAAACATCATTTAGAATCTAATTCGAAACATCATTTAGAATCATTATTCCATTCTGACTAATTCACAAGCATTACTTGGAGTTGTGCTTCTCTGTATGTCCCACTATGCAGTGTGCCGCGTGAGTCAGCTTTGTTGTCATTGTTGTAGATGCAAAAGGCTCCATTCGGGAGATTATCCTACCCAAGGGTTTGGATTTGGACCGGCCCAAAAGAACCCGCACCTCTTTTACTGCAGAGCAACTCTACAGGTTAGAGATGGAGTTTCAACGGTGTCAGTATGTTGTGGGAAGGGAGCGAACGGAATTGGCCCGTCAACTCAATCTGTCCGAAACTCAGGTAGGTGACTCCTTTTCAATGTCTTTTTCAGTTTTCAAGATCAAAAATGATCTTTATCTAGTTTTTCTTTAGTTTGTTCTTAAAACAATAATCATGGAGTTTAATTTCGGCTAATTATTGTGTGGAGATACCTTCATGTCAATGAATATGTGGGTCTTCTGGGCTTTTTTTTATAATACAATGTCAAATTTAACAGGCAGGGAAAATTGTGACAATATTTAATGATAACTAGCGCTTTGATATGTGCATGTGTGGAAGGGGGGCAACAAGGTTGAAAACTGTCACTCGCTACACATTTATTTATTTTCATATTTTTGTTCAATGCACACATTTGAGCATTTAAGTCAAGGTAGAGCAACACCGTAATCAATAAATAATGATAAAAGTGATACATGAATCCATTTATTGGCACTGTGTTGATGTGTTCAGCTAGATTCACCCGAAAATGTTAGGAAATACATCATTTGAAGCAGGGGGTGGTAGAGTGGATCATCGGCCTACTTTTCAAGACAATGAAAAGAAAAATCAAGGGTTTTTAAACCTTGATTTCATTTCTAATAATGTAAAGTAAAAAACTTTATTTTCATTAATTTTAATGAGGTATTTTTTTTAATCCATCTCATTTGCTGACTTTGGTGAAATTATCGCGTTATTGCTTTTGCAGTGAGGACATCATTTCATTTTAATTTACCAAAGTCAAAAATACATTTGCACACAGTGTATATATTTGATACATCATGCGTTTTTCAATTCATATTTCAAATTTGACTCATTCAGAAAATTGTATTTAGCGAAACAACAAATTCTTAAGAACAGTCTAGATAGAAAACCTATTTTATTTTGTAGAGTCTACGGCTGCATAACCTTATCCTTTCAAGGGGAAACAAAGAAAACAAATCGTACAAACATATCTATAGAAATGCAATGCATGGTTAGACCAGGCTATATTTGACGACTTAATACATATAAAGATTACATAGAGCTTATAATGTGCGCAATTGTGACTATAGGCACCAATGATGAAAGTCACTACAGAACAGATTGTGGATGTCCTCCCTTATATGCGTGAGGGGTCAGCTAGAGTTCACGTGTCATGGATGAACTGCATTTGCACTCTTGAGTTTGACACCATATTCCAAAGCAGGTCAAGCCGTAACGCTGTGGGATTTAAACTTGAAGGAATCACGACGGCCTGTTTCGTGGCTTTTGTAACTTTCACAAGAAAGAGAAAGTTGTTCATCTAATCAAAATTAGCTAACAGTGTATGCATTTTAATTCGTGTTGCTAATTAAATTGTGCAATGAAAAGGTAACTGTTTTCAGTGTGGCTGAAGGCGGTTGTTGACTTTACACGTCAACCTTGTCACGTAAACTGAATTCGAGGGCCCAAAACAGGATTTCTTTTTGAAGTCAAAGCTCATCTTCTACATTTGAAGGAGTAGTAAGAATTCAACTCATTGTCTGTGCTAATTCACAGAAACAAAATGACATTGATTAAATAAATCTGCTACAATAATTAATATTGACTATTTCTTATCTTCTCCTTGATGTGTGACCTCAATACAGGACTACAATTTTTTTTTATCTCGTGGTATGAGCAGTGGGATCTTTTATTAACGAGAGAGCATTGTTCACATCAAATGGTTCAAACAATTTGCTCAGTGCATTGCAACAGTGGATGCTGTTTTGGCTTTAGGCAATAAGCAGTTACAAAAAGTGAACAGAAGCTCCGTCATAATGACAAATAAAGGACCTACTGAGTCATTAGAATTCTTCCCCCCCCCCCTACAACCGTCTTTGATTCAGAGGTACTGAATTTGAAAAAAATATTGAATGATCGCTGCAGTTAATTGGGATTAACAGAGTCACGGTCACAGATGAGCACAAAATGACACAAAACAGTGAATGGGATTCAATGTGTGGAATGTGATTTACATTCTTGATTAGCACACTACACTGAATATATATCACTTTCGGATTATTTATATCACCTACTTATCATTTTTTTAAATTTATGCTTGCAACAGCATACGCGCCCATAATATTTTTTATATTATTTTGATTAAAAGGATTTTGAAATGAACTAATTCTGCAATACATTTACACCAAACAACCAAACTGTCTAAAATTCAGTACAAGTGAAAAAAAAAATAGTTTTAAACACAGTGTCTCAACATATTTCAAGACGGCGCCGCAAGAGTGACTGCCTTTCCAGCAGCTCATGTATTTCTTTTTTCTATTTTCATTCCTTTCATCACTTTGCTGCTGTGAAATGTAAATTTCTCCACTGCGAGACTAATAAAGGCAAATCCAATCCAATCCAATATTTAAGATAAATTCAGCTTCCCCTTTAGGCTATGTAGATTTAGATACAGTATATTACATGGTTTATTTCTCTCCAAAGCCTACAGAATACCTGAAAATATCCAATGGTGACTCCCCAGAATCCAAGAAAATGTAACTGGTTGCCAAATTCTGGGGCGCACAGTCCTAACACATTTGTAAAAAAAATATTGGATTCAAAAAGATGGACACGCCAACACTTTGACAGCTTACCTTTCTATTTCTGACTAACGTGCCACAACTGTAAATTCAAATATTTGATTTCAACTCATAGCGAATTGATCTGTCTTGTCCGAGATCTTGTTTAATGGACAAACCATTTCCAAATATTTAGGAAATTACTACATATGACAGTATTTGTGTCGGCTTTTCTTGTCTATTTCCTGTCTGTGCATGACGCTACCTGATTACCGCGACCTTGAAATATAATTCCATTGAATGTAACCGGGGATTTTGCTGATCACTGGCAACAATGCATTGTGTCACATTGAGAAATGAATTAATTAGCGATGCTCTGGGAAAACACCTTCATGGTCTATACAATACGCAAGTAAATTCCACATTTAATCATCATGGTTGTAGAGCAAATACCATGATTTATGCAGCGCTCTACTGTGTGCTTCAAAGGAGTAAGAATGACCTACAGGTTGGTTATTAGCTGAATCAAAATGATGAAGCTCAAATGACCCGTTAATATCTGACGCTGCACATTTTTATTATATCTTTCATAATGCTGTACCGGAAATGATCACAACACAGTTCACTCAAATTCATGTCTCTCTCATTTCAACATCTTTCATAAATATAATCTTAACCCTGCTCATGCTCATTAGAAAATACATTGTTTACAAACAAAGCCATGCCAAAAATCCACAATAGGAAGACATTGAAAGATGGCTCCCTTCAGCAAGGCCCTGAACACCTGCGTGCACAGCACCTCGCATGTTTGTGCATGAGTCGCCTGTTTCTCTGTGTGGTATGATCAATGATTATCCATGCGAAATCTCAAATTTTGACTTATGTCAAAGTTAAGGCCCGAGGGCCAAATCTGGTCCACCATATCATTTTATTCGGCCCACAAAAGCAAATCAAACTTGTGAAATTCCATGAGGCTTACTAAAATCCAAACCAAAATTTCTAATTGTCCCATTAAAGGACTACCGACGTCTCCGGACAAGTTGTGTCCATAATTTGTAAAATGGCTTCAAATGACTTCTACTGAGCATATTTTAATAAGATTCCACCGCATATAGCTATATTTTACGTTTTAAGACTCGCGCTGAATATTGAGGAAGTCTTGTTTTTGAGTTGGTGACGAGTCCGTACGTGACGTCACTGAAGGAACACCCCTGACCGAAAAAAGACACATTGTAGCAATCCTTCCATCACGTCAATGTATTTTGCACCTCGTGTTGCACCCAAAAGCCGCCAGAAGAGGGCATCCAAGCTCCATGGAAGGAATTTATCAGCCTGTGGAAACGGGCTGATTCATTCCTCACAGGAGCTGGTCGCCATTTTTTCGGCCTCTTTTCTGGGACGCTACATTGCAGTCCAGATGCCTCAAAATGACACGGAATAAATTCTTTAATCGATAGCAAACATGTATGCTTTCCTCTTTAGAACTATTTGAATCATATTCATAACTGGATGTGTAACAAGAAAGCATATTCTCCGATTCTGAAGCCATTGTTTTGATTCTCCAGCAATGCAAGACATCTTGGCGTAACGTCACGAACTGGGGGCGGGACTTTCTGAAAATGCCCAATTCACTGCTCATTTTTTTGCAGATTTTCGATACTTTAAGTCATTTTTATTGGTGTTTTGCATTTCACTAAAAATATCATACTGCGTGTTCTGGGTATTTTAGATGCTATAAAACGTTTTTCTAATGTCAGTTAAGAAACAAAAAAGTGATGTCGGTTGTCCTTTAAACCATAATAACGGTCATTATTATTGACTTCAGATTTAAAATCTAGTTATGTATTAATTTGTTGTGGCTCAATATGTAATATGTGGAGGAGAAGAAACATTATAATGGTTTCCCTAAATTCATATTGACCCTCGAGAGGAAACCGTAAAGACAATGTGGCCTGTGGCAAAAAAAAAAGAGTTTGTCATCCCTGCTTTATAGTGAAATGGTTGGAATCCATGTTTTTGAAACTAAATGACCAAACATGCAATTGTTAGGATGGGTTCTTAGCCTCATAAAATAATATAGTGGCGTGTATATTCTGACCCAAAAACAGATGTCTTAGACATCTGCTAAAATCTGCTGCATCCTTAAACAAACATTAAAAACACGTTTCCTGAATTAAATTACTGTTAAATATAATCTAATTAGAATTTAGTTCTGTTTTTTTGTGTTTTATTAGCTGAAAAGGTTATTTGGGATGGAATCATTATTTTAGATGAGTGACAATATGCATTGCCTTGTTACTGGCTGGCGACCCGTTCAGGGTGTACTCTGCCCTTTACCCACAGACACTGGGATCGGCTCCAGCACAGCCATTCCACCCCCACCCCGGCTCCCATACTCCCGTGACCCTCTTCACGATAAGCGAATGTGACAATGGATGAAACTGACAATATATATCTTGCACAGGACCTCTGTGTCCTTCACAATATTTTTTTTTGATTGACAGCAATTTCAAAATGCCTATTTCTTCCTTACCACACTCAGATACTATCGGGGTTGCGTCTTTGACGTTAGCCTGAAGCACTGTTTGGATGGTAAAAAGTGGATGTTTGTTTGGGATTCTTTCCCCAAAAACGGACATCAAGGGTGTTGTTAGAACTAGTTATATACACATGCTAAAAACATCCTATGTAATTTCATTTCTACTTATTCTTATCAATTATTAAGTCCATATATGTATGTAGTTTAGTTATTTGTATATGTTAATTAGTATACATGTACTCAGCTTGTTCTTAGTATACACATCTAGCTATCATGTTTCAGTCTAATAATAAATATTCATGATTGTATCTAGCTGATGATAGGGCCTTTCCAAAGTGACATTACTCTATATATCTGTCTGAGACGCGCTCGTGCGCGCGCTCTTGTCTCTCTGTCCCTTGGCTTTGCTTCTCCCCTCGAGAACATCCTCTAGCTGCCTGATAAATAAGTATTCTTTTTTGTATATCACCTTGCTTCCTTCTGATTTAATATTTAGACTACACAAATGGAGAGCTGAACCAGGAAGAACAACATTAATCAAACAGGTGTCAATCTCATTTTTTTTGCCGCAGGCCACAGTCGTTAAGGTTTCTTCTCGGGGGCCGTTCTAAATTTGGGGAAGCCATTAGAATATATAATCACGTCCACATATTACATATACACTGTAGAGCACACAATAAATTCACGAATAATGAGTTTTGAAAGTTAGTTAAAAATAATGACTTTTTGTCGTTTACAAATCATAATCTGGAATTTTGGTTCAGACTTCAGCAAGCATCATGGAATTTCACAAGTTACATTAGCTTTCGCGGGCCAAATATAATGGTGTGATGGGCCAAATTTTGCCCCCGGACCTTGACTTTGACACCTGTGATGCACTTTGCACATACATATGACCCATGTCCCGGCCTGCTGGGGGAGGTGCGGTCATCCAGCTTGTAGGCTGAATGTTGAAAGCGAAAACATACAAAAAAAAGCACTTGATTTAAAAAAATAAGAATAGGCAGTTCCGAAATTATCCTTGAGGGCGCACTGTTTTACTCGGAGTAACGGGTCACGTTGTTATTGTCGCAGAAGAAGTGGCAATAAAATTCAGATAAAAACAGATGACGCTAGTGCGCCCTCTGCTAATTACAGTGTCATCTACCCTCACTTGTCAAAATGTGTATCACACAAGCGAAAAGTAGATGGTGAGTGCATTGTTTAAATGAACATGAAGCAGTTCTTAGTGATTCACAAAGGTGAGTGGAAAACCTGTCTGCTCGATATGTAATAAACAAGTGTCAGAAGGAATATGACACGACGCGCCACTCATGGTGAAAAAATATAACTTCTTGAGTGGACGAATGAGAAGTGCGAAGATAAAAAAAAATGCTACTGGTCAGAGGAAAAAAACAGTCTAATGAGAAATGAGGGAAAAACAACAAGAAAAAAAAAAATCAAAGAAGATGGGGAAAAAAAGGATTGATTTATTTATTGTGAGTTTTTTATGACTATATTTTATTAGTATTTTATGGCCCATTGTTGATGTTTGGTAAAACAATATTTCAATCAAAATGTTCCTAGTGTACTTTGCAGAAAAAAACTGACAAACATGGACTTATTGTTGTTCTTAGGTAATTATGCTATGACTTTAATGGTCCAGCTTGCTTGACATTTAAGTCATTCACTGCCAGGCAATATGCAAATATGTGTGCACTCCAGTGCCAGGGTTTTTGTCATTTTCACTCAAATTTCAGGACATTAATATTATGTTTTAGGACTACATAAACATTCAATACAGCTTAAGAAACCATAGACCAGTGGTTGGGACCCTTTTTGACTAAGAGCCGTAAAAGCAAAATACATATTTAGAAATATTTTTCAGTGGGAGCCACACACGCACACACACGCATATTGTACGTGTGTGTGTGTGTGTGTGATTTCAACAAAATGTCAGAATGTATCATTTAAAATAACTTTGTGATAATACTCACCATTAATATGAATAGTTTTCTGTTCCTCATGATTGGTAAAAATCTAGCCAAACTATCAGAATGAAAGTCAACTTGCACGGTCCATAGGCGAAGTTACTGCTAGCTAGCCTGCACACGGCTCATTAGCTTCCACACTTGCTTTCTGCTGTCTCTCACAGAAGTATATTGATGCTAACGTTAGCATGGGGCTTGTTAAAGTGCCACTGACATTCGACTGTTTCATCGCTGATATTTTTTCATTGTAAATTAGAATCACAGCAGAACCTTTTCTCCTGAATCCTTCAGTCAATTCAACCTGAAGTGTACAATACTCGTCATCTTTTTTTACTCGTTGGGCTTGTTCAAAAGGGAGTGTTTACCTGTTTCGACATTAACGGCCACTTAGGTCAGTATCATCCAATTAAAGTTGCTCTTTTAACATCAACAGCCAACTTAGGTCAGTATCATTGAATCATAATTTCTCTTTCAACATCAACGGCCGCCTTAGGTCAGTATCATCCAATCGACATTGCACTTTCACCCAACTGCAGTCCAAACAAGAAATGAACAGGATAAAAGCAATAATATTTAGTTTTATCTGCGAGCCAGATGTAATCATCACAAAAGCCATATATGACTCGCGAGCCTAAGGTTCCCAACCTCTGCTTTAGATTCTCTTCTTTCATCAGAAAAAAAAATATTTCGAGCTTACTTGGTTGTCAAGTTATCTTGCATTGAAAGTGGGGGCGGCTGTACAACAGATTAATGTTGGTTGTCGTTGGAAAAAAAATTGGAAGAAGTCTGAACAAAGCTTCAAACGCACCTCCCGCAAGAAAAAACAAAACCCAAACAAATTTGGGAATGGCGCTCCACGTCATGCTTTTCAATTCCTGAATAAATTCGTGAATGGCAGGGAATGAGTTAATTCGGACGTATATTGCTCCTGAATGAAGCTGAGTTTGACACCTTTGGTCTATGGGGTTACACAATCTTGCGCCTATTTGAAAAATCCCCATATTTTTTTGTCTCCCTGTGTTTGTCTACAGGTAAAGGTTTGGTTCCAGAACCGGCGCACAAAGCAGAAAAAAGACCAGGGGAAAGACTCAGAGCTACGCTCAGTAGTTTCGGAAACTGCAGCAACCTGCAGTGTCCTCAGACTGCTGGAGCAGGGTCGACTGCTAACACCCTCGGGCATACCAGGCATCTTGCCCCATTGTGGTAGCGGGACTTTGGGCTCGGCCCTGCGGCCCGCCTCCATTAGTATGGGCAGCAATACCAGCAGCATCGGAGGAAGCAGCGCAGCCGCTGGTGGGAGCCCACCTCTACCCGCTGCGACCAACTCCGGGACGGTGCCAGGCCTGCAGAGCTCCGTGGCTGCTCACGGCTTATTTTCCTTCCCCATGCCCACCCTACTTAGCGGTGTCAGCAGCCGCATGTCGTCAAACCCGCTAACCATGGCCAGTTCATTGGCCGGCAATCTGCAAGAACTCTCTGCCCGCTATTTGAGTTCTTCTGCTTTTGAACCTTACTCGCGGACCAATGGCAAAGAATCCATGGACAAGAAGATTTTGGACTAATGATGTCTTTTGATGTGGAAATGTGTTTGTTTCATCTCGAATTTTTGGGTTGTTTGTCTAAAGCTGTATTTGTTTTACTTACTGTCTCATCTGTCTGTCTTCAAGTTCAGTGACTATCTGGTAATCGAGATACATTTCCAGACCTCCACACACTCATCTCATGGAAATGTCTGAAAAAAAATCATGGACGGGTGATTTTGAGAGGCAGGCCTTCAAGGGATCATTTGAAGATCTTGAGGATTGAGAAAATGCTCTTTGGTAATCAACTTCAAATATTCATTCAAAAAAGATGGTTTGCAAGACCGCACTGCGCACAGGGTTGTGAAGCGACATGACAAAAGGAGGCCAGCACAAAAAAAAAGATATTTCTTGACTGTGTAATATTATTTAATGTATTGGATAGGTCAAACAAGACACAAGACGTGAGTAGTTGTAGAGAAAGAAACTGTTTTGTGTAGCAATACTTTTTGTCAGATGACACCTGGTTTTGAGATGTCTTGTGTATTCGTTTGTGAGAAACTTGGCTTCGACAAAAACATTCAAGAGATATAGTGGTCATTCAGCAGAACTGCTCATTGTCTTCTCAATGGTTTATTGAAGACTGGAATCTTTTTCTTTCCTGGCACGTCTATGATGGTTTTTTTTGTCGTCAACTTGCAGTACCCAACCTTTACTTTTGATCATTTTTTCTTGTCTGTGATTTTGCAACCATTATGACTGTTGCTGTATAGTCCTTTCGAAAAGCTTGGCTTTTCACCAGCAGTGTGCTGCTTGCTGTGATGATCACCAAAATAGGAAAAGGTTTATCAGCCTCAAAGAAATCCCTTTAGCTCCTTTGTGAAATCAGCGGCCATTAAGGCAGACACAATTGGAGAAAGGGAGAAATGTTTGTTTCTATAAAAGTAGTGCAAAAGAAAGATGTATGTTTTTAAATGGTTATTTTAATGTAAATTATTCAATTTTGTAATTATAATATTATTAGTCTATCTGGTAAAACACAAGGATGGATGAATGTACTGAATGGATTGCGTGATCAGTTCAAAGCTATTTAGTGCTGTTGTGTTGTGAGGTTTGTCAAATGTGCAGTCCAAATTCCGAATGTGGAACAATATATATATATATATATATATATATACAGTAAAGTCTCGTTATATCGATATTTAAGGGAGTCCGAAAAAATATATATATATATATATATATATATATATATATATATATATATATATATATATATATATATATATATATATATATATATATATATATCATGTATACTATTTGGCTACGTGGTTTGCCTTGTTTTTTAATTCATCTTCCCATGAGTCAAGTTTATTATATGAAACATTCTGTGACTGTTTTATTTACTGTATATCAAATACATGGTGGTTTGATAAGTATGACACCCATTTTTTTTTTTCAGTCTTTCAATGCGTAAAAAGACCACACTCATAACCGTAAACCCAAAGCAGGACCACTCTGGAATTACAGATATTTAAATAAGAGGTTTATAAATAATGTTGCTACTGCCTTGTTTAATTAACGTGATATCTGTTGTTGACATCGTTTGTACTTCACCATTATGACTACAGTATTCCAAAATCATAAGTTATGTCAATTGAATGAAAATGATTTTTAATGCTATTATTAGTATTTTTTCGTTAATGCATACTGTAAATCTGTATTTTTTTTCGATTGTAGTCATAATATATTTGGCAATATATTGAAGGCAGCGTTGGCATTGCCCATAAATGAGTATTTCTTTCCCCACCTGTTAAGCTTCCCTACTTTTTGGGCTGCACTTTTGCTCTCATAGCAAGTCCTCATCAGGCGAGTGTTTGCTGTATCCAATGAATGATGAAACCCCAGTTCAGCTCATGCACATGCACTATGAAAATGTCGTACTTCTTAAGAATAAGGTCGCTAAACTGGGAACCGACAAAACTTACTGTGTGTGGAATCAATTTACTGAGGTGGGGAAACAACCTTTTTTTCTGAAATACCGAAATGGTCATTGAGCCAACCAGCGACATGATGAACGCGTATTCCAGCATGCAATCCATGACCGCTACGAAATCATTCAAAAAGGTCACCGCGTATCAAGCAAGTGATCAACATAACGTAGCCATCACAGTGTCTCTCCTTCAGAGGGATGTGTGTGCGTGTGTGTGTGTGTGAGGCTGTAAAAATATAAGAGACAGAATGAATATATTCAGTGTATGACAGCTTTGAATTTGAAATTTACAATATACCAAAGTAGCAGGTAACCTGGCATTGCATAATTGACGATAGAAACATTGTTGAGATGTATTTCAGAATCAGAATCAAAATCAGAAAACCTTTATTTGTCCCACAATGGGGAAATTTGCATTCCACAGCAGCAATTTGAAAGGGGATGGGGTGGGGGAGTGAAAGGATAGAAAACAAGATATTCTAAGCATCGCAAAATAATAATGTCAACTGTATACTGTAAATGTGCAAAACCGTTTCATAAAAAAACTGTACATAGTGCAAGTATCAAGAAAGGCATAGTGATTTATGTAGCTGCATTTGGGGAAGAAAATGGGACTTTTATGAGTAGGAAAGTGTTAGGGATCACACCTCTGGGTTTAGAACGAAACAAAAACCATTGGATTCGAGAGCATCTGTCTTGGGAATGCCCCATGCAGAAGACTGGGGAGTGGAGGTCGCATTTATGCTTCCTTACACCCCTCCAACAACCCTCCAAAGTCCCCCTCACCCCATCTATTCTCTTTCTTCACCCCAAGTCTAATTAGGATGAAAAAAATGTGTTTTTTTGTAAGAGTGTGTGTGTGCGCGCGTGTGTGTTTTGGGGTGGGGGTCCTCGAGGCTGTCATAGGAGCAGACCACCAAGGCATTTTCTCTCGTCACATGGTCCTGAGAGTATTCAAGCTCATGCCGGGGAAAGAGAGGTCACATCCTGTCTTGTTTTTTTTCGTGACTGCTTTTTTTTGAGGGGGGATGTGGGGCTTTGTCATGCCTTGGGTTTCAGTGCTAACGAACTAACACGCCTTCAGCAAGAGTAATCCGAAAATTACTGCACTGCAAAATATTTCAAGGAAGCACCTTTTGCCTTCACGCGTTTAAGAGGGCACAACAACATGTTGCATAGCTTTATAGTCCAGGTTTATTTCAAAATCATGAATCTAATGAAGTAATCAAACAAGTAGAATTGATGAAGAGTTTTGGATTTGAAAACAAAGCCAATGTGAAGTATTCAGAACAATAGAATACATCCTGATTTATAGAGCGCTTTCACAACAGCTAAAGCTGTTTTGATTTGTATCACATTAATGGTGAAGTTTGTACCTCAGCTTTGTGGGATGGCCTCTAAATTTTTAGGGATATTAATTCCATCAATAAATGAATACATGAAAATTGTGTCGGAAAACAAACAATTATTTCTCTTTTCATTTCAAGAATACAAAAAAATAGCTTGAATAAAAAAAAACACACAGTTTAAGAATAAAGTTAATAATAACAATAATAATAATAATAATAATAATAATAATAATAATAATAATAATAATAATAATAATAATAATAATACATTTAATTTATAAGCGCCTTTCAAAACTCAAGGTTACTTTACTGTCACAGGAAAAGTTTTTTTCTGTAGGTGAGCAGCGGCAGCCACACGCGCCAGCGTTCACTCAACCCAGAAGTAACTCAAATAGATAGGAAGTGAGCTAGATAATAGCTAGCCAATAGATAGCTAATAGTTAGACAGCTAGCTAGCCAGCTATATAGCCTGCGAGCCTGCCAGATAGCTAATGTATAGCAAATAGATAGCAAGCTAGCTAGATAGCCAGCTAGGGAGCAAGCCAGCTAGCCAGCTAGATAGCTTACTGATGGAATCGCTCAAATTTGGGGTTGACAATGACATATTTAAAAACCTTTTCCATACATAAGGTGCACCACATTATAAGGGGCACCTTCAATGGATGAAATATTTTAAAACATTTTCCATACATGAGGCGCATGGCCAACTTTTGAAAGAAAAATATTTTAGGTGCAGAAAATACGGTATTTGTTTCTTCTTCTTTTCCTTTCGGCTTTTCTCTTCAAGGGGTCACCACAGCAAATCAGTGTCCTCCATCTTTAGAGGTTTTATCCGCATGTTTGTTTTGGCCACACTTTTACGTCGGATGCCCTTCCTGACACAACCGTCTGTATTTAGCCGGGCTTGGGACCGGCACAAGAAGACTTATGTCCCTTTGTGGCTACAGAACAAGCAACTCACTCAGTCAAAGGCTCCCAAACACAAAATGGTCATCGGCACAGCAACAATCAAAAAGCAAAAACTATACTCAAAATTCAGCTCTAGTGGTAATCATTACTATACAGTATGCCTATTTTGCTTGATGCAGTGTTTATTTGCATGTGTTTTGTCAACCGTGGACAGTAAATCAAGTTTTGTGTTTCCTTTGTTAAAGTTGAAGGTAACTACTCATTGCAGAAGAAAAAAAAACATGCTTGCACAAAACAAGAAATTTGTGAAGCAAGAAAGGAAACATTCAGAGTGACAAATGAATTATAATTCATATCCATGCATTATTTGAACTGAAGGTCACAAATAACTACAAATAAATGCAATATTGAATCCAATCCAATTAATCATTATTGAAAACACCAATAGCATTATTCCAAAAGCCACTGAACCCATAAATTGCCCTTTTAAAATCATTAATTAATCATGACAAATCCCATTGTGAACAGGTGAACTCAGCCACCACACCCAAGTCTGATTATTAAGACATGTTTTGTTAACAAATCAGTTCAGCAAAACCAGCTAAAAGATCCAAAACCGCTGCAAAAAAATCCAATCCAATTAAAGAAAATATATGAGAGAAGGTAACTGAAATCTGTAACTCTGGAAAGGTTTAAAAAGCCATTCCTAAAGCTTTCAGATGCCATCGAACCACAGTCAGAGCAATTCTCCACAACTGGAGACATAGAAGAGTGATGAACCTTCGCGGCTGGGAAATGTTACTTCAACAACACAGCTACAACATTTTGTCACAAAGGAACCCAGAGAACAACTGAAGAACTGCAGGAATCCCTTGTCCCAGTTAAGGTCAGTGTTCATCGCTCATTATTATCAAAGTTGTTGGACAAAAAAATGACACCTGTGGCTTAGTTTGAAGGTGAAAATGACTGCTGGCTAAAAATAATATAAAGGCTCATCTTACTTTTGGTGGGAAAAAAACATAAACCTCTGAATGATTCATAAGACATTTGGGGAGAATATTGTAAGGAATTTTTAAACCCACGTGTCATAAGACACATACCTGGGATGAGCCATTATTTCTTTATGGGAAAATCCTGAAGAGTTGGTGACCTGATATGCAGCACACTTGAGTTTTCCAGCAGGAAAACAATCCAAAACACAGTTGCAAGTGAACTTCTAGTTGGCTTTTAAGAAGTACTTCCATAGAGATGATAAAAATTGTCATTGTTATTTGTCCATCATACTGAGTTAATTAATACTGAGTAGCTCAACCAGCTATTTGGATTCACATTTCACATTTGGAATAGTTTAAAAAAAATAAAATAATAATAATAGTTGCTCCTGCAACCTGACCCTGCATAAGCGGCAGAAAATGGATGGATTAGCTATTATTATTCTTGCAGCGGAGAAATTTACATTTCACAGCAGCAAATTTATGGAAAGAAGAGGAAAGGAAAGGAAGAAGTCGAAAAACTAAATACAAGATCTGCTGGAAAGGCAACCACTCTCGCGGCGCCATCTTGAAGTCAAAAAACAAGTAATAATAACAATAATAATAATAATAATAATAATAATAATAATAATAATAATAATAATAATAATAATAATAATAATAATAATAATAATAATAATAATAATAATCTCTCTCCCTCATGATCACGCGGAACACTTATTCTATTATAAATATTGGTTTTATAGAGCCCTCTGCTATCAGACAAAAAAGAGCACATTAACCAAACCGTGCAAAAAGCACTGATCAAAGGTTTACGTACCACGGAATGTCTGGCTTGAGGATATATACACAAACAGTGTTAAATGGCTCTTTGGGGTTAGGTTCTCTGTAAATGACGTGTTTGATTGTAATTAGTGTCCATATAAACACTCATTGAGTTTCAAAGCTCTTGAGAGACCCTTGGACATTTTATCTCGGGCTACCCTGACTTTGCTGGATTGGGCAATTGACAAAGCTAAAGAACGCATAACTGATCGATACGAATAGCTAGTTGATCATTCGATATTCATAAAATAATATATGTATGATATGAAAAAGCTGGTATTTCATGTACAGACTTCAAATTAATTTAAAAAAAATGTGTGAAATTGGTGGTTTGGGTGATAAGTCACAGCCATGTAGAATAACAGATATTTGAATGACAACCACTTGGAAAATTGTTTGGGGTGCTGTGACTCTGCTTTGACATGCACGATAAGGAGGTACTTCAATAAAAATAGGTTATTCGATGAAGTTGCTCATAAAAAGTGCACCTCACAAAATAGCCCACTGTAGTACTGCCAAACATACGCCTCAAAATGTTGGTTGTTTCACATCAACTATTTTTTTGTATAGCCCTTAATCACAAAAAGCCTCAAAAAGCTTCACATTCCTGCAGTTGACAATCGTGATCAGAAAGTTAAGGAGAAAAAAATTCGAAATCCCCCCCAAAAAAAGGGAAACCATGAGAAATCCCCACAAATACGGGTAACATCCAACTTACGACCGAGTCTTAACTTAAGACGGTCGAAATCCATTCAAAATGTTGAATAGAGATTCAGAAGCTAAATGACTCGCAAATTCCCCCCTCTGGTGCCATCACATGGTTGATTACTGTGCGAGAGTGAGATGCTGGCTGGCTGGCCAAAACTGTCGTACACGTTACCGCGTTGCGGTACCAGGCTGCAAAACATGCAGAGTGGGCAAAATTTGACACAACTTTGTCCTATATCACGTTTGTTAAAATCATGTCAAATTCCATTTAACAAGATGAAAAAGGAAGATGACTTCAGAGTAGTGGTTCCTCCTCAAACCCCCCCAATTGGTCCATGAAGAAATCTTCATAGCTACTTCTCCGAGTTGGTAGTCCATCCAAAACCTTGTCCAGCTCAGTTGGTGCAGATCTTCTCAGAACAGAAGCCATACACCTACACCCAAATGGGTCATCATCACCTAGCCCACTCTCCAGATGAGGGAGTAGGGGGAAGGATTAACACAAGAAGTGTCAATCAATAGGCCACCATGCATTTCAGTTCAATGCAAGCATCTCCAAATTAGCCTACAGTTGGGTTTTAAACATTTCTACTGACTTAAAAACTCCAATTTACTATGATAGGGCATTCCAGAGCACTGGAGACCCCCAAAAAAGTATCTTAGAACGTTTTTTTTCAACCGTTTTAAAATTAAGAGTACCTCTGGGCTACTGATAAATGCAAAGGGCTGCCAGTTTGACAGTATGCACTCTTGAATGGAATTTGCTCAAACAACCTTCACGTGTTATAATGTTCTTCTTCTTCTTTTCCTTTCGTCTTTTCCCCTCAGGGGTCGCCACAGCGAATCAATGTCCTCTATCTATCCCGGTTTTATGCATCCTCTTCTCTCACACCAGCTACCTTCATGTCCTCTTTGACCACATCCATAAATCTCCTCTTCGGTCTTCCTCTCGGTCTCCTGCCTGGCAGTTTAAGACTCAGCCTCCTTCTCCCGATATAGTCACTCTCTCTCCTCTGGACATGTCCAAACCATCTCAGTCTTGCCTCTCTGCCTTTCTCTCCAAAGCCTCTAATATGAGTTGTCCCTCTAATGTACTCATTCCTGATCCTATCCAACCTGGTCACTCCCAAAGACAACCTCAACATCTTCAGCTCTGCTACCTCCAGCTCTGCTTCCTGTCTTTTCTTCAGTGGCACTGTCTCCAGTCCAAACATCATGGCTGGCATCACCATGGTTTTATACACTTTTCCTTTCATCCTAACTGAAGCCCTTCTATCACACATCACACCTGACATTTTTCTCCAGCCGCTCCAGCCTTCCTGGACACGCTTCTTCACCTCTTTTCCACACTCTCCATTGCTCTGGACAGTTGACCCCAAGTACTTAAAATCATCCACCTTCTTTATCTCTTCTCCCTGTAGCATCACTCTTGCACTTGGATCCCTCTCATTCACACACATATATTCCGTCTTGCTGCGACTGATCTTCATTCCTCTCCTTTCCTGGGCATATCTCCACATCTCTAATTTCTCAGCCACTTGTTCCCTGCTCTCGCTACAGATCACAATGTCATCTGCAAACATCATGGTCCAAGGAGATTCTTGTCTAACATCGTCTGTCAGCCTGTCCATCACCATAGCAAACAAGAATGGGCTCAGAGCTGACCCCTGATGGAGTCCCACCTCCACCTTGAATTCCTCAGTCACACAGACAGCGCACCTCACAACTGTCTTACAGTCAGGATACATGTCTTGCACCGCTCTGACATACTTTGCTGTCACTCCAGACTTCCTCATGCAATACCACAGGTCTTCTCTGGATACCCTGTCATACGCTTTCTCCAGATCTACAAAGACACAATGCAATTCCTTCTGACCTTCTCTGTACTTCTCTATCAGCATGTTATAATGATTACGTGTTATAATGTTGACTGATATTAATGGTGGCCCATTGGAGCAGGTATTAGACCATTGAGCTCAAGGTGCAGGGTTTATGCGTTCAATTCCAGCTTCGACCTTCCTGTGTGGAGTTTCCATGTTCTCCTCGGGTCCGCGTGGGTTTTTCCTGGGTCCTTCGGTTTCCTCTCACATTCCAAAACTATTCATGACAGTCTAATTGAACACTCTAAATTGTTTCTTGGTGTGAATGTGAACTCGAATGATTATTTGTCTATTAGTGCCGTGTGATTGGATCGTAAATGGTTCAGGGTGTCCCTTGCTTTCTGCTCAAAGACAGCTGGGATAAAAACTGAGTGTAGAATGGATGGATTCTATTCATGTGTGAGAAAACACTAATCTCATTAAAAATTTCTCATAATAATTATGAACTAGATAAATATCAATTTACCACACTTGGATATCAATATCTGCCGGTGTTAACATTTCAAAATGGACGCTTCTATAATATTCCTGGAGAGTCACAGTGTCTCGTCACTGGTGAGCTATTTTGAGAATAGGGCTGTGGGCTACTCATGTAGCGCCTCAGGGCTTCTTGGTGCTCGTACCATATTGGTGACCTCTATTCCAGAACCTGCACACTTCTTTATACCCTTGACTGGTTGCCAACCGATAGATTAACAAACATTCATTCTCATAATCACACCTAGGGACAATTTACAGCGTTCTAATAACCTGCCATGAATGCTTTTTGAAGGTGGATGCAACTAGAGAACCCAGAGAAAAACCCGTGCAGGCACTGGGTGTTCACCCACATGACAAAATTAAACTGATTGAATTCAACAATCCATTTTTTGTAGTCAGTATGCATAACAGTACTATAGATGGGCCACAGCTGCATCGATGTTTTCCATTATCCAAAATTCTTCTCTTCAGAAGGCTTGCTGGAGTCTATCCTATCTGTCTTCAAGCAATAGACGTTGGACACTATGAACCGGTTGCCAGCAAATTGCACTCACGATCACATCAAGGGATAATTTGAGTGCTCAATGCAGCTGTGTACTGTAAGGTGGATATGCTAAGCTGTCGGCTGTTGAGCCGCCTTCTGCATAGATGAGACACATGATGTTTTAAAACTGCTGTCAAAGGTAAACATTTTGAAAAGCGACTTCCATTCCAAAAATTATAATCCTGGTTAGGTGCCTGAAACACCTTTGATGTGTCAAGGTATTTAGGATTCAAGGTTGAGTATTTGAAATTTGTTTTCGGCCAAGATGGGATGTGTTTACATGGAAATATCAGCCTTGTCATACAAATGTGTCACTTTAATTTGAATCATTTTGGCTCACAGCACACATATTGATTGACTTTGACATATCAAGGAAGCTAAGGTTTCAATGTGAGGCTGAGCAATTATATTCATTTGCAAACATATCAGTCATTGTAGATGACAAACTGTTCATTGTTAACTTGTTTAAATCATTTAATCATTAGATTTAAACACAGTAATCTGGCACTCCTTTGTTTGATATGACTTGTCAGGTGTGTTCTGTGACTGCCAGGGTCTTCTGGTATAAATGAGTGGACCCGGTAGATGATGTTTTCAAACATGTCAAAGACCATCTATTCAGTCATTGACTGCATATGTGTGAAATGAGTCCTTGCAGATGCCAGAGTGAAAGTGACCAATCATCACATTGCAATGATTCTTTCCTATAACCACCCATTTTTTCCACTCCTCTACCTCAGTGATCTTCAACCACTGTGCCGCGGCACACTAGTGTACCTTGAGAGATCATCAGGTGTGCCGTCAGAAATTATCCAATGTCACTTTTTAAAAATTTTATAAAACATTTATTAATCATTTTCTGAAAATAGAATGTCATTGGAATTAAATATTCATAGCTGATTGTCTCGTTCCTCCAAGAGACTTAATGATGCAGGGGAGAGGTCGTGGTGACAGTCAAGGAGAAGTTTTTAAAAAGGGCAACTGAAAACTCCGAATTGGGCTCTGTACAAGATTCTGACCCGAGTGAAGGCCCTATATATTGGTAGTGGGAAAAAGAACCCAAAGATTTTGAGCTCAAGGCAATATAGTGAAAGCTATGTTTTGGATAGATTTACTTTCACCATGGATAAGATGACACCATTCTGCCTGGTGTGTGGCGAGAAGCTATCCAATAGCGGCATGGTGCCGAGCGAGCTTAAACACCAGCTCCAAACGAAACACCATTCGCTCGAAAAAAAGCCGACAGACTATTTTGTTTGCCGGCGTGTCAATAATAATAATAATAATAATAATAATAATAATAATAATAATAATAATAATAATAATAATAATAATAATAATAATAATAATAATAATAATAACAATAATAATAATAATAATAATAATAATAATATGCATGGCAGGCAGATTGAACACTCCAAATTCTCCCTAGGTATGAGTGTGAGTGTGACTGTTGTACGTCTTTGTGTGCCCTGGGATTGGCTGGCAACCAATTCAGGGTGTCCCCTGCCTCGTGCCCGAAGACAGCTGGAATTGGCTCCAGCACCCCCTGCGACCCTAATGAGGAATAAGCGGTACGGACAATGTATGGATGGAATAATAATAATAATAATAATAATAATAATAATAATAATAATAATAATAATAATAATAATAATAATACATTTCATTTATAAGCGCCTTTCAAAACTCTCAAGGACACTTTACAGTCACAGGATATTTTTTTCTGCGGGTGAGCAGCGGCAGCCACACGCGCCAGCGTTCACTCAACCCGGAAGTAACAAAGTAAAAAAACAACAAACAAATCTAAATAACAAATAATATGACAACACAAACACAACATGTCTTTGTGACATACACTGAAAAAGGCTACGTTTATGAGAAAAACCACAAAAGTAAATGAGGAAGCACTAAAAGCTTGTTACCTAGTAATTTCACACTGACTGAGTACAAATAAATGGCGTAATTGTATTATTTTTAAATATACTGTTCAGATTGTTATTTTATAACATTTTTGGTTAGTGGTGTGCCACAAAAAATAATAATGTAATAAACGTGCCCTGGCTCAAAAAAAAGGTTGAAAAACACTGCCCTAACAAATACAATTGGTATGTAATGAAGCACAGACTTGAGGAGTGGAAAAGGGGCTGAGATATATATTTCAAAAAGAAATTCAATTTGTCACATTGTTTTCTTAAAACATATCTGTGTTGAATCACTGGTGGGTTGCGCGGATGGGGTGTCCGCAGTTTAGGTAAAATATGTCAGTTACTTTGCTGTGCAAATTCAATATTAAGGCAGCCCAGTGGTGGGCTGGTTCATACATCAACCTCACAGTGCAGAGGTCGTTGGATCCGACCACAGCTCCGGCCTTGCTGTGTGGAGGTTACATGTCCCCCCACCCCCTGCCTTTATGGGTTTTCTCTGAGCACTGCGGATTCCTCCTACATTACAAAAATGTGCGTGCCAGGCTGACTAAACACTCTAAAAAGTCCATAGTTGCAATTGTGAGTGCAAATAGGTGTTTATGTAAGCCCTGTGATGGGCTGGCATCCGGTTCCGGCTGTGTCCGCCTATAGCTCAAAGACAGTTGAGATTGGCTCCAGCATGCTCTGGGACTCTTGTGAGGATAAAGTGGATTGAAAAATAGATGGATAGATGTTCAATATTAAGGTTGCGTTGATCAAATTCAGACGAAGTGTAATGGGATTTCTGTGGTGATTCCACCTGTTTGAATGGGGTTATTTGATGGCTGTGGAGCGGTGGGGGCTTCAAATGCAGTGGCCATAGTTTCCTGTTTCATAGGGTACATCAGTTTATGTAAATCACTGCTCAGGGTGTGCTGGAGAATGTTTTTCACCACGCTTGCTAAGGGTTGAGCGAACTTGTCATTATGCAAATTTACAATAAAATTTTGTACATTTGGTAAAATTTGGTTATTTGCTGTATTTTGGTTCTGTACATTGGTAATTACCACCCTGTTTAAAAAATAAAATACGTATGTCACAGACCAACATTATTTTTAGTGTGTTTAAATGCAAGATGGGCAGCAGTGGAAAAACAAAACAATCAAGATTCAAACAGCTGAACATTCCTTTCAAGAGGTGACTGTAAAGTGGCCTGAAAGGCACTTATAAATGAAATTTATGAAAATGAAATTATTTATTTTATTATTATGGTGATAGCTGGATACCAGTCGCAGACATGCTGGGGTCACCAGCTTCCAGCAGGGCTGGCCTTGCTGGGTTACTGTAGCACACAGGTGTCAAAATCAAGGCCCAGAGGCCAAATCCGGCCCGCCACATTATTTCATTTGGCCCACGAAAGCAAATCAAGCACGTCAAGTACCACGATAGTTGCTAAAATCTGAACCAAAATTTCTAATTTTTGTATGTAAACCACAATAAAAGTCATTATTCTTGACTTCAGATTTGAAAACTAATTATTTATTAATTATTGGTTCGTCCAGGATGTAACATGTGGAGGAGATGAAACATTCTAATATTTTCTCATTAGAGATAGAGAGAGAGGGAAAGAGAGTGAGAGGGAAAGAGAGAGAGAGAGAGAGAGAGAGAGAGAGAGAGAGAGAGAGAGAGAGAGAGAGAGAGAGAGAGAGAGAGAGAGAGCAGCAATGGGTAACCCAAAAATGTCTAAGAGGGTACCAATCCCTCTGTATTTCCTTTCCAGACTAACACACTCTATTTATGTTAGTGCCGAGCCAAAGTTAAGTGCAAGAGTGCCTCTTTGCAATTCTTTGATGATGATACTAGTGCAGCGTGTTCTACCGGAAATAAATTCCTTGTGTGTTCTACATACTGTACTTGGCAATAAAGATTATTCTCATTCTGATTCTGAAACTCATTTTTTTTGCCACGGGCCACATTGTAGTTTCGGTTTCCTCTCGTTATGAATTTGGGGAAGCCATTAGAATGTTTCATCCCCTCCACATATTACACATAGAGCGCACAACAAATTAATGAATAAATAGTTTTCAAATTTGAAATAAAAAATAATGACAGTTATCATCGTTTACACGGGACAATTTGAAATTTTGATTCTGATAGAGTGTTTTATGCACATTAGTAAACATATTATGTTATTTCATGTTTAGCTTAGTACACATTATGATTATTGCACGTTTAATTTAGTTACATAGCATTATCAAGCTTATTAGTTCAATAGTCGTTGCAAAGAGGCAACGGCTCCAACTTCAGTCTAAGACCCTCCCAACACTGAGTTGTCCGTAGCTGATTGGACAACAGATCGCTGCTGTGGACTTTCAAAAACTAGTCAGAGCGGGAGCTTGCTCTCTTTGTTCCTATCTTTGTTCGTGTGCTCTGACTTCGCTCCTACCTCGACGATAGAAGTGCTTTTTCTGTCTCACTAGAATAAAGTAGTTTTTTGTTCACCATCTATCATCGTCACTGAGATTTTTATCACTGAACTTCGTTGAACACCGAACCAGGAAAGAAACAAGAATTTAAACCGAACATTAAATTTAAACCGAACAGATTCGGACTTTAGCAGGCATCATGGAATTTCACCAGTTTGATTTGCTTTCGCGGGCCGAATAAAATTACGTGGCGGACCAGATTTGGGCCCCGGGCCTTGACTTTGATACGTATGGTCTTGTGTAAAGCTCTGTCCAACTGTGCACATTTGTGGAGTTTTCCTTCATTTTGTGTTTTGCTCAACTGTGCACAGATATAATAGGTCAAAACAGAGCTTAGATACTGCACGTTTGGGTCCATTACAGTTGACAAAATGGTCATCTCCCTCATCTTAAGGTGCGAGGACTGTTGTTTGTGGCTATACACCAAACACCAGCTCCAGAATATCCACTCTTTTTGTAGTCCTCAGACTGTGTCCAAGAGGGACGTTCGGCTGGTGCTTCAGTGCGACTGTCGGAAATGACTTTGAAACCTGGAAGAGCATGATTGGGAGGAATGTCCACGATCAGAACCGGAGCACTCAAGGAAGCCTTGGAAGATCTAACTGGTGACAGCAACGTATGCGCTTTCCTGCTAAAACTGCTGTATCCTCAACACGACCCGGATAAGTGGTTGAAAAAAGGAAGGAGGCTGGATTTGGAAATTGTTGCAAACGATTGAATTGCTTGACAAATTGAAATCATTTGTGTGAGAACAGTGCTTCGCTGCTGAAGTGTAAATGTAAAATATACTTTACACATCGCGGGAGGTGAAATCCCTTTGATCTCATCATAAAAGAGTGGAGACAACAGGTATTTATAAAATGAGGGCAAAGCTTGTGTCGGCAGATGTCCTTCAGTTGTATTATTTTTTCTTTTTTGCACGCAACCTGGAACGTTTCAATGAGCTCTCATGGGACTGCCATCAGCCTCAAAACGGTAGTGTTTTCCTCTTCAGTTTTCTCGTTAATTTTTTTTCAGCACCATCAAATTTATGCATGCGCTTATGTGATGTGTGACTGCAGATGTGCTTGTTGGATAGGGATATCTTCTTCAAGCATATACTTACAAGCTATACTGACAATGATAAACGTAAGAAAAAAAACATAAGGTGACGAACCTTAGAAAACATTTATTCGTCCCACAATGGGGACATTTGCAGTCCACAGCAGCAATTTGAAAGTGGGATTGGGTGGGGGTTGGGGAGTGAAATGATAGAAAACAAGGTATTCTAAGCAAAGTAAAATCTCATCTCATTTTCCGTACCGCTTATTCCTCATTAGGGTCGCGGGGGTTGCTGGAGCCTATCTCAGCTGTCTTCGGGCACGAGGCGGGGGACACCCTGAATTGGTTGCCAGCCAATCGCAGGGCACACAAAGACATACAACAGTCACTCTCACACTCACACCTAGGGACAATTTGGAGTGGTCAATCTGCCTGCCATGCATGTTTTTGGAGTGTGGGAGGAAACCGGAGGACCCGGAGAAAACCCATGCGGGTCCGGGGAGAACATGCAAACTCCACACAGGGAGGCCGGACCGGGACGTGAACCGGCGACCTCTGCACTGTGAAGCCGGTGTGCTAACCACTCGACTACCGGGCCGCCCTGCATAGTAAAATCAAATAAATAAAAACACAATTAGGATTGAAGAACAATTAAATACAAAGTCATTAAAAAAGTCAATCAGTACACAACTTAAGATACTGTATGTCATCACATGATGCAATACATGCAAATTATAGGAGAACAAAGGAAATAATACTCGCCGGTGCTACTGTGTACTGTCTCGCTTTGTCAATTTTAACTTGACGGGTGTCAGAATTTGAACAACTAATATTTTATAGCGGGGCGGCCTGGTGGATCATTGGTTAGCCAGTCGACCTCATAGTGCAGAGGTCGTGGGTTCAGATCCCCACTCATGCCTCCCTGTTTGGAGTTTGCATGTTCTCCCTAAGCCTGTGCAGGTTTTCTACGGGTCCTCTGGTTTTCACCCACATGGTGATCAGTGGTGTCAAACTCATATTTGTCGCGGGCCACGTCGTAGTTACGGTTTCCCTTGGAGGCCCGTTATGAATTTTGGGAAACCATATAAATGGTTCATCATCTCCACATATTATATACAAAGCACACAACAAAATAATGAATAACTAGTTTTCAAATTTAAAGTAAAAAATAATGACTGTTTTTGTGGTTTACATTGGACAATTTGTTAACAAGCATAATGGAATTTCACACGTTAGATTTGCATGCGCGGGCCGAATAAAATGATGTGGCGGGCCGGATTTGGCTCCCGGGCCTTGACTTTGACACCTGTGCTCTAAATTGTTTCTAGGTGTGAACGTGATCGTCACTGTGTGGATCCAACAGCACCAGTGACCCCAGTGAGGATAAAGCGGTATGGAAAATGAATGAATATTATACAGTGTATATATTCATCCATCCACTGATCTGCTTACGTGGTGAAACAAGGGTCGTAGTGCGTGCTGGGTCCTATCCCAGCTGTCTTGTGGCAGTAGGTGGGAGACACCCTGAACTGGTTGGCACCCAAACGCAGACAGTGTGTATATATTGACTGTTATTATTAAATGGCAATGGGCACAAACTGAAGTAGTATGTATAATTCGCTGATGAGGAATCGATCAGAATCTGAGCTCACTCTCTAGGGCACAATTTTTGAAGTTTATCGAGACAAGTTGTCTAACTGTGCATGAAGACAGGCTCGGCAACATTTTGATATTTTTATGCAGCCTTACCGCAATCAAAACGGGTGTTTTGCGCTGTTGTTAATGTGAGAACAGCCGGGTTTTGTAACGCTCGCATTATTTTAACACGCACCACAGAGTCGTGAATTAGAAAATCTACCGATTTATCTAAAAATCTACCGGATTAACGATAGAGAGAGAGAGAGAGAGAGAGAGAGAGAGAGAGAGAGAGAGAGAGAGAGAGAGAGAGAGAGAGAGAGAGAGAGAGAGAGAGAGAGAGAGAGAGAGAGAGAGAGAGAGAGAGAGAGAGAGAGAGAGAGAGAGAGAGAGAGAGAGAGGGGGAGAGAGAGAGAGAGAGAGAGAGAGAGAGAGAGAGAGAGAGAGAGAGAGAGAGAGAGAGAGAGAGAGAGAGAGAGAGAGAGAGAGAGAGAGAGAGAGAGAGAGAGAGAGAGAGAGAGAGAGAGAGACAGAGACAGAGACAGAGAGACAGAGAGAATCCGACAGTCAGATTTTACCCTCAGGCATATTTAATAAAGTACCACTCTTTCTGAGACCAAATTCCATGAGCCTGTAGTCCATGTGACAAGAAGATAGTTTAACAATTGTGAAAACCGGGTGTGTTCATGTTAAAAAATATGAGGCAACTCAAATAGTCACAGGTCATTTAAAAACGGTTGAATTCTTGACGCATTTTCTAATTCATTTTGGTTTACATAGTTATTAAACACTGTCGTAAATAAACGCACACTAAATCATATTCCAGAGACTCGCTGACGTGCATTAACTGTGACCGCTCAGTCGGAGGCCAACAAACGTCATCAACTCAGTCAGACAGTCACATGACCACCACTCCGTTGTCATCGATGTTCCGCAGCACCAGCCAGCTAAGCTCATAGACGACTGTTCCTATTCCCAATTTTCGGTACATTTTCCCAACAATGGCAACATTGGTGGCAAACAGAGCGATGGACAACGGTCTGGCAGCAGCAGCGAGGACCCACACTCAAGCCGTGACCAGAAATTATATCTCTCAACCAAGGCTAAGTACGTACATTAACTAGCTGCTGCTTTAGCTATTGGCTAACACGAATGTCTCGATATATTTGACTTGAAGATATACAGTAGAAAACAAACGTGTTCATCTCTCTTGTTACAATGTTGACTTTAGGAGTACATTCCAAGTTGTGTGTGTTCAAAATAAAGACGATAGTCTGCTGCAGCATCATATGTGCAGTCTGAAATTATGATTAAGTGAATTCAAAATGAGCTAATGAGCTGTCGGAAACAACATACGTGCTATATAATAATTTAACACACGACTGTGTTGGGTGTATCGGGTTGGTGGTTATGTGTGTTTGTTTTTGACAAACTCAGGATTTGTGTCATAAATGTCATGTAGCAAATTAGCTAAGCTACACTGCAAGCTATTACTCAGTGTGGACAGCGTCTTATTTAGACAAACCGTATTCTTTGCGTTCCAACAATGAAATTAATTGATGTTTTTCAATTAAATTACTGTGTTGAGATTTATTCATGTAGTGGTAATATTTTTGTGGTGTCGGCACGATTGTCTTTGGCCTGCGATTTAAGGTTCTGTTTTAGCTTTAAGATGGTGTTGCGGTTCAGTCACCGTTGAGGATACTTCTAAAGATATTTCGATTGTGTGTGTTTCAACACTGCTCCTATTGTATATTTCCTGTCAAAATGTTACAATATTCGCACACTGTCAGTAAAACTCGGGAGAATGGCATTGGTTTCGTGAAGATTGAATGATGACGTTAATGTGTCATGTGACACAAGCACGAGTGTTGCTGCACCAGGGAGGTCACGTGACTGTCTTGAACAAAAAAAAACCTTAACTGAAAATGGACAAATATTGCGGTTTAAAGTCAGTGTTGAATCAGAGGGCGTTCCGCTTTCCTCACAACCTCTACACTTGCTTATGCTACATGTGCTTTATTTACTTGAAGTCAAGTGACGAGATGAGGTCAACTGTTAGATGTGATTGAGACTGTATAAGTCAAGTACTGTATATAGTGGGCGCCAGGTTCACACACCTCACCATTTAGAGGGACAACGTGTAATTTATTTTGGATTAGGGGTTGATTGTTCACTGTTTCAAAAAGCCTCAGTTAAATTTAATCAAATCAATGTATTGTCAGCAGTCGTCGGCCTTCTCACAAGAGGCTGCCATATTTCGCCACAATTTTTGTTCTTGGGATATCTCAAAAAAACAAACTTAGTGTACATAGTTCCTCAACATGATGAGTACAGCATTTGTATTAAGTACCATGCAGGTCATCATTTGAGGGAATATGTCGCTTTGGATTACATTTTCCTTGCACTTCTGCCAAAGTAGTTGGCGAATTGTTTGTCTCTCTCTCTCTCTCTCTCTCTCTCTCTCTCTCTCTCTCTCTCTCTCTCTCTCTCTCTCTCTCTCTCTCTCTCTCTCTCTCTCTCTCTCTCTCTATATATATATATATATATATATATATATATATATATATATATAGATATATATATATATATAGATATACAGTAAAGTCTCGTTATATCGATATCGGATATATCGATAGTCCCGGTTATATCGATACTATTTCTATGCACGCACGGAGACAATTACATGCAAACAGGGTCGGATATATCGATAGTCCCGGTTATATCGATATTTTTTCGGACTCCCTTGAATATCGATATAACGAGACTTTACTGTATATATAAAATCATTAGATCGATATTCTCGGGAGTCGGAAAAAATATCGATATAACTGGATGTGGCATGTAAATTTTCTCCTTGCGTTCATAGAACTGGTATCGTAATAAGCAGTACTATCGATATAACCGATATCGATATAACGAGACTTTACTGTATATATATATATATAAAAAAAAAAATCCTCGTCTCACCCACCATGGGTGGTGTCTGTCCACCTGTTCAGCTCGGGTCCTCTACCAGAGGCCAGGAAGCTTGAGGGTTCTGCGCAGTATCCGTGCTGTTCCCAGCACTGCGCTTTTCTGGACCGAGATATCCGATGTTGTTCCCGGGATCTGTTGCAACCACTCGTCGAGTTTGGGGGTCACTATATGTATATATATATATATATATATATATATATATATATATATATATATATATATATATATATATATATATATATATATATATATATATATATATATGTGTATATGTATATACAGTAAAGTCTCGTTATATCGATATTCAAGGGAGTCCGAAAAAATATCGATATAACCGGGACTATCGATATACAGTAAAGTCTCGTTATATCGATATTCAAGGGAGTCCGAAAAAATATCGATATAACCGGGACTATCGATATATCCAACCCTGTTTGCATGTAATTTTCTCCGTGCGTGCATAGAAATAGTATCGATATAACCGGGACTATCGATATATCCGATATAGATATAACGAGACTTTACTGTATCCGATCCTGCGCCGAACTGCATTAAACAAAAGCCGCCAAAAGAGGGCAGCCAAGCGCCATATAAGAAACGGAGCTGGCCATTAGCTCCCTTTTTTTTGGGTGAGAGATGTTTCCCCAATGTTGCCTCAAAATGGCACATATAATTCTTAAATGATTGTAAACATGTATGCTTTAATCTTCAGAACTACAGTGTATTTGAAACATATTCATAACTGAATGTGTAACAAGAAAGCATATTATCCGAATCTGAAGCCATTGTTTGGATTCACAAGCAATGCAAGACGTCTTGGCGTGAAGTCATTTTTATTTGCATTTGAATAAAAAGTGACATCGGCTGTCCTTTAATACACAGTATGGAATGTTAATAATTTTCAAAATCATCGCGCTTCAGCAGACAAAACAAGAAACATTGTTGCAAAAAAAGATTGCATTCATATACAGTACAGTGGGCATGTACATAACACAACAGGGAAACTGCAACGCTTACATCTTACTGTATTATGTATACAATTTAAAAAAGTCATCAATCTTCTTCTGCTTCCCATTTTTACCTTTTAACACAAACACTTCAATCTCGTCTGCTACACACGAGCTAGCGTCTGAAAATGAAAATGGCTCTGCTACACGGGTGCTGGGCACGTAACCAAGTCACCTGACCAAGTCGACCAATGGCGCGACTGATGGCGTGACACGTGACAAAGTCACACGGCCAAGTCGACCAATAGCGTGACCGATGGCGGCTCATGTGACCAAGTCGACCAATGGCGTGACCGATGGCGGCTCACGTAACAAGACAAGTGACCAAGTTGACCAATGGCGCGACGGATATATCGATATAAACAACAAAAATGGCCGGCGGGGGATGAAAAGGAGCACCGTAATAACCGGATTATCGTAATAACCGGGTATCGTACTAAACGGTACAAATTATACATAAAAAGACTAGAAATGTGCAAGGGAAATGAAAATAGTATCGTAATAAGCGGTACTATCGATATAACCGATATCGATATAACGAGACTTTACTGTATATATATATATATATATATATATATGTCCAATCACCAATCACGTGGCTTTAACCGTCGACTGGGGGCAGGGAATATAGGACAAAAAAAGTCAGCTGCCATTTCCTTGTTTGGAGAATGGGCTCGTTCACAAGCGACACATCACTCATTGTGGCAGCTCCGTGTGTAACCCGAAAAATACTTTGTATGCCAAGGTAAAACTTTCATAAATGTAACGTTCGTAAACCGAAAAGTTTGTAAGCCAATGGGTTACCCAGGTCTCACTGTATCAGCTCATTGGTTTCCGTGATCTTTCCGGTCGGGATCGCTCTCAGTGCTGAATTCACAGTTTCCATGAGACTTTCAGGTGGTACTTCACATAGCCGTTGTAATCGGTTTCTTGGTTCGCCCGTTTTCATTCTTGCCATTGGATTGGATTTGCCTTTATTAGTCTCGCAGTGGAGAAATTTACATTTCACAACAGCAAATTTATGAAAGAAATGAAAGTAGAAAAGCAAAACACAAAAAAAAAACTAAATAACAAATAACATGACAACACAAAGACACAGAGAGACATTCATTCTTAAGCACTTCCTGTACCCTCTTTCTTACATAAAGCAGTTCCAGATGAAAGAGGAGAGGATCATAGCATCTCTTCACCAGTGGATCAGGGACATCATGGTGGAATGTGTACGTCGACTACAAGCTAAATGTTGTGAGCAAACATGCAGCTGTAGCATCCATTGACGAAAAGAGAAAGAGAACAGTGGTACCTCGGTTCTCGAACGCCTCACAGTTCGATCAAAACGGAGTTCGAACAAGATATTCGAGATATTCTTGCTTCGTAGTTCCAACACCAATCGGTGTTCGAACACCAATACGACGCATGAGTGCGTACGCGAGGGTGGGGTGCGGAGCGGCGTACGGGTTTATCGCTCTCTCCGTGACCAACTGTTGTCACTTGCGGACGTGCTGCGTTTTGCTCTAGCGTTTAATATAGGTGTACGAAGAGTTTTAGCCCCTAATCATGCCTCCAAAGAAAGTGTTGCTAAAAGTGACAAAAGAAAAGTAGTGCGTACAACTATTGCATTTAAGAAAGAAATAATCGCAAAATATGAAGGAGGTGTGCGAGTGTCTGATATGGCTAGGGAATACAGCATGGCGAAATCTACGATCTGTACGATATTAAAGAATAAGGAGGCTGTGAAATCTAGTGATGTGGCTATGGGAGTGAGAGCAAATGTCATTGGATAGATATTTTAAGAAAAAAGAACATCCTGTAGCCGAGTCATCCGTAGCTGTCACGTTCCGAGCGAGAGTGACGTCAGCTGACTCGTCGGAACGTATTGGAATGTTTGGGATCCCAAAGCAGGCGGCAGAGATATACTACCCAAGCAGGATGTTTATTCACAAATAAAAGAAAACACAGCGAGTAAGAAGGCAGGGGGTGATCCGACCCGCTTACTACGCACAAAAGCAAATGGCACACGAGGGTGCAAAATTACGCAATCCCGGAAGATGACATAAATTTACGGGTTGCAGGGAAAATACCTCGGACCGGATACACTCGCGCATCGAAGGAAGAGTCCAGGTACGGTGGCGAGTTGAGTCAATCATCCGGCATTGGTGAGGTGATCGCGAACCGTATAAATGCCCCGTGTCCGTGATTAGAGAATTGACAGCAGGTGGAGAACGAGCCAGGCAGCCACGCCCCCCCCCCCCTCCCACCGCTACTGTGTGACACCATACATTTGATAAATGATTAATGACCGTGGTAACTAATGTTTCAAGATCTGGAGGTGGACATGTTTCATATTCTTGCTTGTATAGCTTCATATCCTCAACTATCTTGGGTCTCAGCAGTAGTATTTTATGGTCAGGACTGCTGGCAGGCCAGTCAAGTACCCACACTTTTAACAACAAAGGCAGACTGTTGTAACACATGCAGAATGTGGTTTAACATTGCTTTGATGAAATAAGCAGGGGCGTTCATGAAAAGACTTTTGCTTGTATGGCAGCAGCCATTAACATTAATGATGCGTTCACAGATGTGTAAGTTACGAATACCTTCAACACAGCGCCATACCATCACAGATGCTGGCATTTGAACGTTGCCTCCTCAATAGTCCGATAGATTAAAAAACGGAAATAATATTGTTGCAGCACAATAATTAGCATTAACCAACCATTAAATAATGTTTGAATTAATGGCTCAACATTTGATGTTTTTACCAGTCAAAAACAAGAAGTGAAATAGCCTGCACTATGAAGCAAATTATGTAAATGTTGACTGAGGAAGACATTTCAATACTTAAGGTATTGACGTGGGCACGTGCGAAGAGTTCATAAGATCATTGGCAAGATGCTTTTTGTGAAAAATGTCTTGACTTGTCAGAGCTCTCTGAGACACTAAGGTTCAAACCCATCCTGAGCTAGAACAAAATAAACAAATGAAGAATTTTTTTCCCCCATACCCAGTCTTTTCTTTCTGGCGGCCTTTGTCTCTCGTGTCAAACAGGACAAAAGCTATTAGTCCATGAAATGTTGGTCTTTGTTTTTAGTGTTGCATTCCGACATGAAGTGCAATGAAAAGACATGGAGCAAGGCACAGTACGGCTTTTGTGAAGACTTGATTAGTGGCAATAATGTCGTGATTATTTAAAGCCCCATCTGTCACTTCCAAAGTTATTTCTATAAAAGTTATCTAATTTGTATTCTAATTAGCCTGAAGCAACTCACTTTTTCAGGAACAGGGAGAGGGCTTCTGTTGTAGGCATCTGTCTGTCTTATTTGTGTCGGCAAGAACAGGAAGCAATCTACTTGAACAGTCTACTTATTACATGCCTACAGAAATCCCCGATTCCATTATTCAACTCTCCTTTGTTTTTTTTAGTCACGTTTGACAATGGTGATAATAAATCTCTTCGTTTCAAATGAGCTTTAGTAGTTGCTTTTATTAAAGTTTCAAACGATGTGTTTCCAGTAAGATAATTGCATTAAATTGGAACTGAATCAAAATGTTTACGAAATGTTTTATTCCTAAGTAGGGAAAGTGTAAGTATTAACCGAACTGATTGCCAATGGCAATATTCAATGTATTAACACATTTCGGCACCTACATTTTAAAAAATCTGACAGATGATTAAAACATATATATCCCCCCCCCCCCCCCCCCACCGCTACTGTGTGACACCATACATTTGATAAATGATTAATGACCGTGGTAACTAATGTTTCAAGATCTGGAGGTGGAAATGTTTCATATTCTTGCTTGTATAGCTTCATATCCTCAACTATCTTGGGTCTCAGCAGTAGTATTTTATGGTCAGGACTGCTGGCAGGCCAGTCAAGTACCCACACGTTTAACAACAAAGGCAGACTGTTGTAACACATGCAGAATGTGGTTTAACATTGCTTTGATGAAATAAGCAGGGGCGTTCATTTGAACGTTGCCTCCTCAATAGTCCGATAGATTAAAAAACGGAAATAATATTGTTGCAGCACAATAATTAGCATTAACCAACCATTAAATAATGTTTGAATTAATGGCTCAACATTTGATGTTTTTACCAGTCAAAAACAAGAAGTGAAATAGCCTGCACTATGAAGCAAATTATGTAAATGTTAACTGAGGAAGACATTTCAATACTTAAGGTATTGACGTGGGCACGTGCGAAGAGTTCATAAGATCATTGGCAAGATGCTTTTTGTGAAAAATGTCTTGACTTGTCAGAGCTCTCTGAGGCACTAAGGTTCAAACCCATCCTGAGCTAGAACAAAATAAACAAATGAAGAATTTTTTTCCCCCATACCCAGTCTTTTCTTTCTGGCGGCCTTTGTCTCTCATGTCAAACAGGACAAAAGCTATTAGTCCATGAAATGTTGGTCTTTGTTTTTAGTGTTGCATTCCGACATGAAGTGCAATGAAAAGACATGGATCAAGGCACAGTACGGCTTTTGTGAAGACTTGATTAGTGGCAATAATGTCGTGATTATTTAAAGCCCCATCTGTCACTTCCAAAGTTATTTCTATAAAAGTTATCTAATTTGTATTCTAATTAGCCTGAAGCAACTCACTTTTTCAGGAACAGGGAGAGGGCTTCTGTTGTAGGCATCTGTCTGTCTTATTTGTGTCGGCAAGAACAGGAAGCAATCTACTTGAACAGTCTACTTATTACATGCCTACAGAAATCCCCGATTCCATTATTCAACTCTCCTTTGTTTTTTTTAGTCATGTTTGACAATGGTGATAATAAATCTCTTCATTTCAAATGAGGTTTAGTAGTTGCTTTTATTAAAGTTTCGAACAATGTGTTTCCAGTAAGATAATTGCATTAAATTGGAACTGAATCAAAATGTTTACGAAATGTTTTATTCCTAAGTAGGGAAAGTGTAAGTATTAACCGAACTGATTGCCAATGGCAATATTCAATGTATTAACACATTTCGGCATCTACATTTTAAAAAAATCTGACAGATGATTAAAACATATATACAGTAAAGTCTCGTTATATCGATATCGGATATATCGATAGTCTCGGTTATATCGATACTATTTCTATGCACGCACGGAGAAAATTACATGCAAACAGGGTCGGATATATCGATAATCCCGGTTATATCGATATTTTTTCGGACTCCCTTGAATATCGATATAACGAGACTTTACTGTATTTAAATACTGAAGGGAACTATTAAACATCAGTTTGAAGTTATTCAGAAATTTGGTAAAATGTTACTTCTAGTAGAAAATATTACCATAGGTATCAGAATCAGAAAGTATTTAATAGTCCCAAAACGGGGACATTTGCAATCCACAGCAGCAAAATTGAAAAGGGGGGGGGGTCAAAAGATAAAACATTATTCTATGCACAAAAGAAAATATCAGGATACTGAAATGTACGACTGCACAAAAAGTTTCTTAACAAGAACTGTACATAGTATAAAAATATGTAAAAGAATAAAAATAGGTAGAATGAGTGCATCCTCTTTTCTCACACCAGCTACCTTCATGTCTTCTTTGATAACATCCACTCTTACAGGTCACCCTATGTTCCTGTCTCTTCTGAAAGAAAGTGTTCACAATAGCCATTTCCATCCTCTTAGCAAAGTCAACCACCATCTGTCCTTCAGAGTTCCTCATTTGGAGTCCAAAACTGCCCATCACCTCATCATCTTTATTTCCAGCGCCAACATGTCCATTGAAATCTCCACCAATTACAACCCTCTCATTTCTAGGGATGTTTTGTATGACTTCATCAAAGTCCAACCAAAATTTCTCCTTCTCCACCAACTCACATCTTACTTGTGGGGCATACCCACAAACAACATTTAACATCATACTTTCAATTTCTAACTTCAGACTCATCATTCTATCTTATACTCTTTTTACTTCCAAGACCTTCCTAACAAACTCCTATTTCAAGATAACCCCACTCCATTTCTCTTTCTGTCTTCACCATGATAGAAAAACCTGAACCCTTACCCTAAGCTTCTTGCCTTGCTCCTTTTCCACCTGTTCTCCTGGACAGACAGGATGTCCACCTTCCTTCTCTGCATCATGTTAACTAACTCGCTACCTTTACCTGTCATTGTTCTTACATTCAAAGTTCCTACCCTTCAGAATTCAAATCAGAGCGTGTGACAGAGGTTGCCATTCGTGGCGCCATCTTGGGGAAAAAAGTTCTTAGTTCTTGGAATTCCATTTCTCTCTTTTCCCTCGGGCACACCTCCCTCCTGTCCTTCGACCAACAGTAGTCCATTTTTCCACCGGCACCCTGAAGGTCAACAGTGCCAATGGCGGTCGTTGTTAACTCGGGCCTCGACCGATCCGGTATGCGATTCAGAGGTTTGATTCGCATATTCGATTTGGCAAAAATTTTACGTCGGATGCCCTTCCTGACACAACCCTCTGTATTTATCAGCGCTTGGAACTGACACAATAAGACACTGGCTTGTGTCCCCTTGTGGCTACATTTTTCAAAGGCAAGTTGATGTCCCAAATTTAAAATCTGTGAAGAAACTAAGTGACTTTTGTGGAAATTCAACATGTATCCCACAAATCTGTCATATTGTTGTAACCAGCCAAGTGGTATCAGTGTTAGATTTGTAGAGAAATAAATGATCCCGCAAGAGTCGGTGTTCTATGCATCCTACATTGATACATGCTCAAAATTGATCTGATTTGACAGCCACAGAAAGGGGTTTAATGGCCGGAATGAAAAGCAGAGTGCTGAACTTGTGCGATATAAATTGATTGGCTCTAAAATTACCTTATTAGTTTAACTTTGGATGCAGGTCTAGAAGAAATTAATTAAATCAAAGGAATGAATGCACTGTGGCCCCAAATCCAAACTGCCTTAAAGTCACAGATGGGGCAGTTGGAAAGATGTCATTTGCATTAACTTGTTGTCGTTCAAGGAGACAGTGATTACAGTATATAACAGTTTGATCCTATCAGTGTTATCGCTGTGTGCTTAGACTAGCTACCGAAAGTGAGCACATCATCCTGACTGTCAACAAAGTGATTATATGGACAGATTCCTGATTGAGATCTTATAGTTGTGTCACCATTCCCTGCATACCAAGCTGTCATAAAAAGTAGGTGGCAAAGAAGATTGTTCATGATAACAATACTGTCAGACATAAGGAAACAGAGTCATTCTCTGTTTTATGTAAATGTTTTTTTCCCGTGTTAATATTGACTTTTTTATTTTATTAATTCCAGAAATATAGGACCGGTATATCATGTTCTTCGTCTCCCCAAGCATACCTTACTTTTATAGTCTGCAGCGCTTTTTTAAAAGCTATTTCTTTAAAATTATGGACTGCAATTTTTCAACAGGCCTGATGTGCGTGCAAAGTTTGTGTTTTTATGCATCTTGTGCTTTCAAATATTTTTTCTTTGTGCATCACCACCATAATGAAAGAGGTACAGGGGGGCATTTCTACCAAAACAATGACTTCACAGTGGTCACCACACCTGGGCCCTAAGCTTGTCACTCGATCAACCATGAAATCATTTGCCAACATCGAAACAAACATGGTGTGGTGAGTCAGAGGACATGTACTGAACGTCATGATGATGGTTAATGTGTGTTGGGGGGATAAGGTGTGGATAAGTGCGGGTTTTTGAGGCAATTAGCATTCCCACTTTCAGTGGGGCTGTGAGAATCCCTTGTAGTTGAGGCTAAGATGAGAATTTGAAGCTGCACATCACAGCAGCCACTGCTTTGTTGCACTCATTTATTGTTAGAACAGTGGCGCCCCATCTCCATCCCATATCCAGCCTCCTTGCCCCCCTCCATTCCCCCTTTTAGCTGGAAAATCGAATTGTGTTGGAATGCTATGTGCCTCTTTTCTCTGGCACTTGAATGGCCTCTTCAGTATTTCACACCAAGGTGTCCTTCAGGGTGCGAGGTCAGGCTACCAAAACAGCCTCTAGTGGCAGATTAGGACCAATTAACATCTTTGTTCACAAAGGCCTTGGCAGTTGAACAGGCTGCAGGGTGACCGACACTGTGGTTGCCTGCCAAGCCAAGAGACCGCTACACTTGAGCTGAAGTAGAAAAGAGGGGTGGAAAAAGTTTTCAAAACCTAATGGGAATTGTTGCTACTTCACAACTCATGACCATGTAGTCGATGGAGTAATGGTGATTGTTTTGAAGTGAGATCAAACTACCGTCAGCAGCACATAATGGCCTACAAAGAAGTGCTTTGGTGATATTTTTTATTATATGGGAAAGGTACAACTACATATTTAAGTTTTACACACACGCATACATACACATACGCACACACACATACACACACACACATGCATGCACACACAATTGCACGTGGGCTTAGTGCAACCTGCCACGCCACAAGGATTTCAAAGAAATCTTAAAAACCCTTGAACAACCTGTGATTTAATTTTTTAATATGTTTATTCTTCACAAGGATAAGAAGCCATTTACAACATTTGACAGACGACACTAAATTTGATGATTTTAGTGGTTTACCTAAACACTCATCTTGCATTGATGAAATACATTTGACAATTAAAAAAAAGAGGGATAGAGATGCAAAAAGGCAGACCAAAGAAGGTGCTTCACAAAAAGTAGTAAGAGGGAAGGGAGCGACACGGACATGAGGATTTCACAGGAAAAATCGTTACCGGTACTATGTGGTTTCTGCATCGTCATTTTGACAACCCAAAAAACACTTGTTGACTGTATGCAATCAAATCTCTCCTGTGTGATCGAGATTTCACTGCGCCTGAATGTGTCTTTGTGGTGTGGTGTGTGTGTTTTGTTTGTTCTGATTTCTAATTTTCGTTTTTTGTGTTTTTTTCAGTGCTGGGGGGCGGAATAGATAAACGTAATATGCGCATGCGGGTTGCTATTTTTGTCCGCAAACTGAGAAAGTGTGCGGATGACATTATGAGATGGCGCCGAAAAAAAACCAGCACAAACGTCTAAAAATTACAACATTTAAGACATGACAATGCCAGTGATTGTTAAGATGAATTGTACGAAGAGTGTATCACAAAACACAGCTGTGATGTATTCACAGAACATGAGAGATAGATACCATGAGAGGCACAATTTTGAGGCAAGTATTGAAGTTGGTCATTAGATCTAAAGCAGTGGTTCTTAAACTGGGTTCGATCGAACCCTAGGGGTTCGGTGAGTCAGTCTCAGGTGTTCGGTGGATCGTCCGCCGCAGCAGTCCACCGCTGAGTCTAGTCTGCGGTTAGTGGGCACAGTCATTGGAAGTGTCCTGCGCTGAGATTTCCTACCGGGCCGCTTTGCTGTCGCTGGTTTATGCAGCAGAGTGAGACCTCCCTATCAGACCGCTTGAAGATGGCTGCATGTGTGTCTGAGTGAGGCTCTGTAACATTTTAATACATGCACACTATTGTCTGGCAAAAAAAAGAAAGTGGTCGGACGAATATGTAAAACATGGATTTACACGTATCATGGAATGTGACGGTAGTCGACGTCCCATCTGCATGATTTGCAATGCCAAGTTGAGCAACTCTAGTTTCGCACCTGCAAAAATGAAGGAACACTTCTTGAAGCTGCATGGAGAAGGGGAATACAAAAACAACGCAAGTTCATGCACTGTTGGTTTTGTTATTGGAACAAAGTGATATGAATCAACAAAGTGATTTTAATGCACAATTTATTTTGCGCACCAGTAAAAAAACATTTTATTTTTTAGTAAAGAAGGGATCGGTGAATGAGCATATAAAACTGGTTGGGTTCGGTGCCTCCAACAAGATTAAGAACCACTGATCCGATCGAAGGGCTCATCGCGATGAAAAATATTATGAGACAGTCTTGGTAGCCATCAATATTTACATCAGTATTACTCAGTGGAGGACCGACAGAGCCTATCTTTTAACATTCAAGATGATTGTGTTGTTGGTTGAAACTAGTAATATATATACAGTACGTATGTCCACCTACAAACTTTTGTCAAATGGAAATTCCCTCATCCGGATTAAAAGCCTATGCATTAAAATTTCGGTGATGATATTACATTAGCAATCAATTCACAACAATCTATTAGCATGAGTTTTACTGGAATCAGGACCAATTTAAAAAAATATCATTCATTTAAATTTGCATTCTGGATTTTGTGGCATCTAAACCGAGAGGACCACTAATGACCGTGGAATGCATCCGATTACTCCCTAGAGTAAATTGCTTGTGGCTTGACAAATAATCGGGTAAACAAACATTTACTGTGCTTCACCTGTTGCTGTGCTAACAACCACATGATAACCTGACCGCCAATTAGTGATACGGCGAGTTCCATAGCGCTAACTATGGGCATCAAACACTTAGAAGCATCCTGTGGCTGGCTTTTAAAGTTGGTTGTACCACATCGGTGAAAAAAAAGGTTGTAATGGCTATGCCCAATCTTTATGTAATGATCTTTCGGCTGTAATGTTACTAGTTTTCCACCAATTGACAGTTGTGTGTAAATGTACAGAAAAAAATATGTTTTGTTTTTTCATGTCCATCATTTGATGTCAAACAAATATTTTCAGTGAACAGCAAATGTTATGGAAATAGCCACACTGATTCAACACCTTTGGATTGGATTGGATATTGGATTGGATATGCCTTTATTCGTCTCACAGTGGAGAAATTTACATTTCACAGCAGCAAAGTGATGAAAGGAATGAAAGTAGAAAAAAAATACATAAGCTGCTGGAAAGGCAGCCACTCTCGCGGCGCCGTCTTGAAGTCAAAAGAACAAAAAAAAAAACTAAATAACAAATAATATGACAGAAAAGAGACAATATGACAAAACAAAGACACAGAGAGACATTCATTCTTCAGGACTTGCTGTACCCTCTTTGTGATGACATGAAGCAGTTCTGGATGAAAGAGGAGAGGATCAAAGCGTCTTTCCACCAGTGGATCAGGGACATCATGGTGGAATGTGCACGTCGACTACAAGCTAAATGTTGAAAGCAAACACGCAGCTGTAGCATCCATTGACGAAAAGAGATTGTCTCACATCTCCTGTTCCAATCTGCTTCAATTCCAATCCGCAACAGCTCGACATACGCATCGGCGCTCTGCGCTGATGCTCCTTTCTTCTTATCGCGGGTTCCTCAAGCCATGCATCCATCCAGCCGCAGACTGTCCAACAGCACTGGCCTTTCCACTGAACAAAGCGCGGCTGTGAAGACGCTGCCCATTACAGGCGCAAAAAGCACAATGGCCCCTGTGGTGTCCAGCGATGGCAGTCAAATGGCTCCGACATCCTCCCATTCAAAAACAGTACTGGCATATTCATGCTATACCACAAAGGCGCAACCGCTCAGCACAGTCTCCACCTTGATGAATGTCGTGGTCAAAAATGCTGAAAAACAATCCGTATCCGTTCCACACGACGCACAACAACACAAAGTGACAAAAGAAAACACAAAACAAGACAAAAACAACCAAAAAAAAGCAAGGCTCATGAGAGCACTTGCTGAGGCTGCCTACTCGGGCGCCATCTTGGACTTCTATATTTGGAGGGGAGTGAAGGATAATGTGAAAATGCATATTTGAGTCAAATTTAATTCACCTCCTTGGCAGGCTGTTACTGGATATGCTATTAAGATGCTGTATATGTACAGATTGTGAGGTTTCTATTTAATTATGTGGACCAATTTCCCCAACATTATCATTACTATCATCATCCTCCATCAGGAAATACTGTCGCTGTATGTATCTCTTGAAATTTTCTGGCAATTTGTTGGGTCTAAGTGTGGTTATTATATCTGAAAAATCACACATCTTCCATAGCATTCACATGAAGAAAGGGTCAGTTAATGCTTGAAATCTTACAGGACTTTCCATTAAAGCATGTTTTCTGCTGCTCAAAAAGGGCATGCATGGTTGTCTGCTGTTATCTTATTTCTGAGCATGTTGAATTGTGTTCTGACGTAAAGGCATGATGTCATTGTTTTGTACAGGCTATTGTAACTTAGAATATTTCATTAATTATTTTAAACTAGTTGTTCTGCAAGGAGACGTCAATTCTTACATGGGTAATGACTGTGAGACCTGGAATGACATGATTTGAAGGGATAACCCCTATTGTGTATTTGGCACAAATTAGCCCTAATGAACACCATATTGAAACGTATGGGTGTCAATCTGGATGCTTGGCACCAGTTCGCCCTATGCTGTAGTTTGATGATCCTTTTTCGTAGTTCTGTCGTTGGATTTGCGCCTTTGTGTTCAATTCGGCGGCCCGGTAGTCGAGTGGTTAGCACACCGGCTTCACAGTGCAGAGGTCGCCGGTTCGCGTCCCGGTCCGGCCTCCCTGTGTGGAGTTTGCATGTTCTCCCCGGGCCCGCGTGGGTTTTCTCTGGGTCCTCCGGTTTCCTCCCTCACTCCAAAAACATGCATGGCAGGCAGATTGACCACTCCAAATTGACCCGAGGTGTGAGTGTGGGAGTGACTCTCGTACGTCTTTGTGTGCCCTGAGTTTGTCTGGCAACCATTTCAGGGTGTCCCCCGCCTCGTGCCCGAAGACAGCTGAGATAGGCTCCAGCACAGATGCCGCTTCCAAGTCCATTGGTTGCTTTAAACCAGAAGTGAAAATTACAAATACAGTCATAATTATATTACGTTTGGTTGAGTGCCATGTAGACCCATCACACTTAATTAGACAACTAACTCTAGTTTGAAAATGTTCTTTCTTTCAGCCTATTCTACAGTGTCAGGAGTGAATGGACCCTTAGTGATTTTGGATAATGTCAAGGTGAGGTGACTTCAATTGTTTTCTACACTTCATTCAGATAAGATTGTCATGAAAATACAAATTGACTTCTCTTCTTCCTCTGCATTTTTTACTTGATTATTGGGTTGCAAATTAAAATATATTAATTGCATGGCAACAATACTGATTCATTTACATTTAGTGTTAAATTACCTCTTCCTAAAATGTTTAATTTTGGAAAATATTTTAGCTGCATATTTACAGGACAACTGACGTCTCCGAACAAGTTGTGTCCATAATTCGTAAAATGGCTTCAAATGACTTCTACTGAGCGTATTTTACAAAGATTCAACCGCATATAGCTATATTTTATGTTTTAAGACTCGCGGTGAATATTCCGGAAGTCTTGTTTTTGAGTTGAGTTGAGTCTGTACGTGACATCACTGAAGGAACGCCCCTGACCGTAAAAAAGGACACATTGTAGCAGTCCTTCCATCACGTCAATGCATTTTGCTGTGCTTGTTTGGTCTGAAAATGTTGTGTTGCACCAAAAAGAGCCAAAAGTGGGCGACCAAGCTCCATATAAGGAATTTATCAGCCTGTGGAAACGGGCTGATTAATTCCTCACAGGTGGTTGGTCGCCATTTTCTGCCTCTTTTTTGGTGATACATTTCCCCCCAATGTTGCCTCAAAATGGCACTGAATAAATTATTTAATCAATTGCAAACATGTATGCCTTCCTCTTCAGAACTATTTGAATCATATTCATAAATGGATGTGTAACAAGAAAGCATTTTCTCCGAATCTGAAGCCATTGTTTTGATTCTCCAGCAATGCAAGACGTCTTGGCGTGACGTAACGAACTGGGGGCGGGACTGAAAATGCCCAATTCGCAGCTCAATTTTTTGCAGATTTTGGACACTTTGTCATTTTTATAGGTGTTTTGCATTTGAATAAAAAAATCATACTGCGTGTTTTGGGTATTTCAGATGCTATAAAACGTTTTTCTGATGTCAGTTAGGAAACAAAAATGTGATGTCGGTTGTCCTTTAAGAGCATGTATAATGCTTCTGTGTGCTTGCTTGAAGTAAAAAATTAACTTATACTATATTATAACTAATAATTCCATTTGTTTTTATGTTAACTGTTTCAACTAGTTCCCTCGATATGCCGAAATTGTTCACCTGACTTTGCCTGATGGCACAAAAAGGAGTGGTCAAGTCCTTGAAGTCATCGGTAGCAAGGCAGTTGTTCAGGTGAGACACCCGTTTACCCCCATTGTGTTTTGAGTTGTTTTTTTGGCCCATAAAACCATCCAGGTTAGGTTTTTCTGTAATACATGCAATTTGTTAAGATTTTTTAGTCATTTGACTTTTTGCCATCCTTTGATTGCTGTTTTAATGATTTAACTGCCTCAGTCACGCAAGATCAAAGTCGAGGCCCCGGGGCCAAATCTGGCGCACCACATCATTTTATTCGGCCCGCGAAAGCAAATCAAGCATGTTAAGTGCCATGATGCTTGTTAAAGTCCGAACCAATTTCTCAAATGGATGTATGTAAACCACAATAACAGTGATTATTCTTGACTTCGGATTTGAATACTAGTAATTCATGAATTTGTTGTGTGTTCTGTATGTAATATGAGGAGGAGATGAAACATTGTCATGGTTTTCCCAAATTAATAACGGCCCTCGAGAGGAAAGCGTAACTACAATGTGGTTCGCGGCAAAAATGAGTTTGACACACCTGCGCTAGATGGTCATTACAGGGTAACCCGAGTTCTATTTCAGTTTTATCTCATCCCACTTCCACAGAATAAATCCTTTCCTCTCCTGGACCACTGGAAAATAAATAAATAATCGATCCTGTCATGTACCGGTAAAATTGACCCATCACGTAATTGTCCCATTCAGCATGACTCCCACTCCTGTGCTTTTCCCAAAGTGGGGTTCGTTGACAGATTAAAAAATCAAAGTTGCAATTTACCCATTTATTGAACAGCGACTGACTGCTGACTGCTTTGTATTAAATCTCTGTGAATCTAATGTATACTGTCGAATCAAGCGATTTAAACGGCTTTCTGAATCTGTTGCACCCCAAATGTGAACGTGTGCATTTGAGTGTCCACTCTTTCACAGCAGCGAGCAAGATGACCGAAAACGGGAGAGTTGGATAGGTCGCGTGTGATAAAGTCATTATTAATGAAGCAGGAATCAAGTAAAAACAAGAAGGTTCTTTAATCTGGGGACGGCACAAATTGTGACCCCCCTCCCGCCACCACCCCGAAGCACCGGCAGGGGGAAATATCCAAGAGGAAAAGAGAGAGGCATGTTGGGGCATGTTGGGCTTTTATAAAGACGGACAGGATGTGACGTCACGTAAAGGCGGATAGGATGTGACATGGCAGGAAGTCCAAGAAAAACAAAATGATGCGAAAGGAAATAGAAAATATGTTTAAAATGTCCGTATAGCGAATTGCCTTAACAGCGTGGCTTAATGTTGATGACATATGGAAACACATACATTTAAATCACCATTTATCAAGTTTGAAAAACTCATTTACCTTTGCCCACATTATATTTACGGTTTCCTCTTGAGGGCCGTTATGAATTTGCTGAAACCATTAGAATGTTAATTCCCTCCACATATTACATAGAGCGCACAAAACATAATGTATAACTAGTTTTCAAATCTGTAGTCAAGAATAATGACTGTTATTGTGTTATTGTGTTACATATTACAATTTGAAATTTTGGTTCGGACTTTACCAAGCATTTTGGAATTTCACAAGTTTTATTTACTTTGACGGGCTGAATAAAATGGTATGGCAAGCCTGATTTGGCCCCCGGGCCTTGACTTTGATACCTGTGCTCTAAAGCAAAACCACAAGTCATCTTTTACTTCTCTCCTGTGTTGGTTGAGATCTAAATATTTTGACATCAGGACCGTTGAACTATAGTTAAAAAAATGTTATTTTTATATGGGGATTTATTTTAATCACAGGAGTTTTTCTGGAAGGTCATTTCTCATACAGCTTCAGTTTCTATTTGGAGACTATGTGTGACAACCCAACCAATATACCAACTCTTTTTTTTAAGAGCCATATGTTGCCTGTTTTCGATCTCTTCTTACTCCAACAGCTGATTCAATTCATTTGAAGCTTTTACAGAGCTTACTGATAAGCTGCAATATATGTTGAATAAGGTATCCTGATAATCTTTTATTTTGCGTTTTCTCAGGTGTTTGAGGGAACATCAGGCATTGATGCCAAGAAGACAGCCTGCGAGTTTACTGGCGATATCCTGCGTACACCAGTTTCTGAGGATATGCTTGGTATGAAGACCATAGTAAATGTAGCCACACATCATTATGTCAGGTTGCCAATTGAGATTGTCTGCTTCCGTACAAAACCTGGGAACCGACACATTTTCAGCTTGTGAGATTATAAAATGACAGAGTACAAATGATTAACCAACTTTATTCATTTAGTCGGCAATATGTATGAGTTTAGTATTTTTTTATTGGGTGGGTTGGGGTGTTATGGTAAGTTTATTTGTGTGCGTACATATATATATATATATATATATATATATATATATATATATATATATATATATATATATATATATATATATATATATACAGTAAAGTCTCGTTATATCGATATTCTTGGTAGTCCGAAAAAATATCGATATAACCGGGACTATCGATATATCCGACCCTGCGCGCACGTAATTTTCTCCTTGCGTTCATAGAAATAGTATCGTAATAAGCGGTACTATCGATATAACCGATGGGGTTGGGGTGGGGGTGAAAGGATAGAAAACAAGATATTCTAAGCATAACCAAATAAAAACATACAGCACAGATTAAATTAATGTCCTCTCGGACCCAGCGTGCAAGGCACGAATAATGTGGCTAAAAAAGACAGACAATTGACAACAGACAATACATATAATTCCTGAATCTAAAGTGAGGTAGTGTCGTATGTAAAGTGAGGTAGTGACGTATATAAAGTGTGGTAGTGACATATGTAAAGTGAGGTAATGTCGTATGTAAAGTGACGTAGTGTAGTAATCCAAAAACAAACACAAAAAAAGGTTAAAGTGAGGTCTTGCAGAAAAAAAAACAAAAAAAAACTTATGTACTGTCTATAATCCATACAATGCAGTGTTCTGACTTTTTTAATCTAATATTTGATCAAAACTATTTTGAATTGGTATTGATTACGGGTCTATTATGATGCATGATATTGAATTATTGCTCGCAAGACCAATAATTTTCATTGTTGTACTTATTCACTGCCATTGATGGGCATTTTTATCAATGACATAACCCTGGGAGGGCTGTCACTAATTGAATTGATGTAAGTCACCGGCACTCCCTTCTTGAGCTGGTATTGCACCATCTACTTAATCGGCATTCCTGCTTCAAATGGTTGTTGATATTTTTGCTGCACTTCACATGGAATTCTAAAACTTTAGCAAAATAATAATCAAAGTTTAAAGTTGTTTTCTCTAATTATCTATGATGCTCAAGTCTCAATAAATGTGATTATCTCACAATTACACAAGGTAACACATTTGAATTGCAGTAAAAAATAAATAAATGATAAGCCGACTTTTGTTTTTCAAGTATCAATAATAATGTCCATGAAGTCAGAATTTCGATGCTTATTACTCCCCATTCACTCATAAGAGGCATTCTTAACTATTTAGCGTCTAACATTAAATTAGAATATTCTTTATATGCAAATAAATGCATTAGTTGATCCAACAGTCTCAGTATCCTATTGACAGAAAGGAAAATCCCTTCTCTTTCAGGGCGGGTGTTCAACGGTTCTGGCAAACCAATTGACCGCGGACCCAGTGTTCTGGCTGAGGACTATTTGGACATTATGGGTACCTGCTCTTTATCATATGTATTTATTTTATTTTGTCCGGTGGTTGGGCAATGAAATAGCTATCGATCGATAGATTGATCGATCGATCTATCTATCGATGGATGGATGGATGGATGGACGGACGGATGGATGGATATAAAACCAAGTTCCCATAACAGTGGCAGACATATATGAAAAACTGGACAGTACCAGTCCCAGATTTGGTCCACACCCACAGGCTAAAGAAACTCTCCACCCTCCATGAGCACACCAAGCAGCACAAATGAGCCAGTTGTTGAGGGATGGTACTCACCCAGGACGGCTTACCGAGGGGCGAATGATCCTGATGGATTCCTCAAAGGGTGCAGTCCCATTCAACTATTGGCCAATAACCTGGTGTTGCCACAAAGTTGAAGCTTATGTCAGGCATCATTGTAGATAAGACCTCTATGTGCCCTCTGCCCGTCTCACCACGATGGGTTGCAGAGCTTTCAGCCGCTCTGCTCCCAAACTCTGGAATTCTCTTCCACCCAACATCCGCAATATTGACTCCCTCCCTATTTTCAAGGCTCACCTCAAAACCCACTTGTTTAAAATTGCTTTCAATGTATAGTTCTATCTGCTATTTTATTATGTATCATTTTACTTATGGTTTCATTGTTATGTGCTTTGTTTTATTTTTTTTATTGTAAAGTGTCCTTGGGTGTTTTGAAAGGCGCTTGAAATAAAATGTATTATTATTATAAGTAGATACATTGATCAATGCATGAGTGAAGCACAGAAGGACAGTGGTAGAGATACCAGAGGAGCCAAACATCAGCTACTGGTTGACAGAACAGTTGCACAAGATATATAGTGATACCCCAGTTTACAAATTTAATTGGTTACCAGAAAGTGTGTGTAAGGAAAAAAGTTCGTCTGCCGAGCATTAAAAATGAGAATAATCCGTTCCCAGGTCCCCATAAAACATAATTCTCTATTAAAAAAGCCTTAAAACTACACAAAATATACCTTATTTTATGTATAATAAATTTGGTATTTGATTGTAATTAAAGAAATAAACTGTACTTTATCTTTATCTTATGAGCTCCTTCTTCTGCTCGACCGTAATTTTCTTTTGTGGCATTTTAGGCTTAGCACGAGCCTGTGGTCGGGTCTTTTTTGTTCCCATAAAGGCAAAAGTACTCCACTCGATAGCAAACCATATCTGCACTCAAGGAGAGGGGGTGACGACCACCTACTGTAGCGCTGTTCGACCGTGTGGTTTGAAAAAAGTAGTCCGCCAGCCACCGTGGCGCTGTGTGGTTTGGTTCGTCCGCCGAAAACTAGTTTGTATGCCAAGATTATATTCTCGCGAATTTAATGTTAATAAGGTGAAAAGTTCTTTAGCTAAAGCGTTTGTAAGCCGAGGTATCACTGTACTTTTATGTCATTCTTGTTGAGTATGGTCTTAGAGCTTAAAACATTTGCACCGGACAATACTGTGAATTCTGTCTGCACCACATGATCAGGTGTACCTTTGTTTTGAGCAACTTAAAGCAAAACTATGTGTTTATTGTCCAGGTCAGCCCATCAACCCTCAGTGCCGCATCTACCCTGAAGAAATGATCCAAACTGGCATCTCTGCTATTGATGGCATGAACAGTATTGCAAGAGGACAGAAGATTCCTATTTTCTCCGCCGCTGGGTTACCCCACAATGAAGTGAGACCAGTCATTCTCAGTTATTTTTTACTCAGCCACAAATGAAGGAACAACTATTGCCACCCCCTTTTTAACTCTCACATAAGATGGTAAAAACGTTCTCAAAATAGTGCTCCTAGACTAACTTAAATCCATGAACTCAGTTTTAAAGGTAAAAGGTCACCCTAAATTTTCTCTCCACTGTGGTCTGCGCATTCACTAGTCAAAACACTGCATTCTGATTCATATTTCCTTTGTGGAATACGGCCCACAAAATCCACCTCCCCTGAGAATTTGCTCAGCGTTTCTGAATTCCTGCGTACTGACCAATCACCGTTCACGTTTCCACAAACTGCGCCATGATTTGATTGGATTGGATTTGCCTCGCAGTGGAGAAATTTACATTTCACAGCAGCAAAGTGATGAAAGGAATGAAAGTAGAAAAACAAAATACGATCAAAGCGTCTTTCCACCATTGGATCAGGGACATCATGGTGGAAGGTGCACGTCGACTACAAGCTAAATGTTGAAAGCACGCAGCTGTAGCATCCATAGATGAAAAGAAATTGTCTCACCTCCTCCATCTCCTGTCCCACATAAATCTGCTTCAATTCCAAGCCGCAACAGTTCCACATACGCATCGACGCTCTGCGCTGACGCTCCTTTCTTATCGCGGGCTCCTCAAGCCGCAGACTGTCCACCAGCACCGACCTTTCCGCTGAACAAAGCGGGGCTGTGAAGATGCTGCCCATTACAGGCGCAAAAAAGCACAATGGCCCCTTTGGTGTCCAGCGATGACAGTCGAATGGCACCGACATTCCTCCCATTCAAAAACAGTACTGGCACATTCATGCTGCCGAAACGGCGCAACCGCTCAGCACAGTCTCCTCCTTGATGAATGTCGTGGTCAAAAATGCTGAAAAACAATCCGTATCCATTCCACATGATGCACAACAACACAAAGTGACAAAAGAAAACACAAAACAATACAAAAACAACAAAAAAAAGCAAGGCTCATGAGAGCACTTCCTGACGGCTGCTCGGGCGCCATCATTGGACTTCTTCAATGATTGGACATTACCTGATTCCTGAATAACTAATATCAATTTCAGTCAACACCAAGTAGCAAAATGACCGTGCTCTAAGATGGACAAGTTATATATATATATATATATATATATATATATATATCTTCTTCTCTTTCTTTCGGCTTTTCCCCTCAGGGGTCGCCACAGCGAATCAGTATACTCCATCTATCCCGGTTTTGTGCATCCTCTTCTCTCACACCAGCTACCTTCATGTCCTCTTTGACCACATCCATAAACCTCCTCTTCGGTCTTCCTGTCGGTCTCCTGCCTGGCAGTTCAAGGCTCAGAATCCTTCTCCCTATATAGTCACTCTCTCTCCTCTGGACATGTCCAAACCACTCTGACTTTCTCTGCAAAGCCTCTAACATGAGTTGTCCCTCTAATGTACTCATTCCTGATCCTATCCAACCTGGTCACTCCCAAAGATAGATATATATATATATATATATATATATATATATATATATATATATATATATATATATATATATATAGTAAAAGTCTCGTTATATCGATATTCTAGGGAGTCCGAAAAAAACCGGGACTATCGATATATCCGATATCGATATATCGAGACTTTACTGTGTATATATATATATATATATATATATATATATATAGTAAAAGTCTCGTTATATCGATATTCTAGGGAGTCCGAAAAAAACCGGGACTATCGATATATCCGATATCGATATATCGAGACTTTACTGTGTGTGTATATATATATATATACAGTATATATATATATACGATATAACGAGACTTTACTGTATATATCTATATATATATATATATATATATATATATATATATATATATATATATATAGTGTCATCATGACATGATTTTTTTTCCTTAGAACCTTTATGAGCTGCTGGAAAGGCAGCCACTTTCGCAGCGCCGTCTCGAAGTCAAAAGAACAAAAAAAAACTAAATAACAAATAATCTGACAACACAAAGACAATATGATAAAGTAAAGACACAGAGAGTCATTCATTCTTAAAGGACAACCGACGTCACGTTTTTGTTTTTTAACTGACACCAGAAAAATGTTTTATAGCATCAAAATACCCAAAACATGCAGTATGATATTTTTAGTCAAAGGCAAAACACCAATAAAAATGACTTAAAGTGGCCAAAATCTGCAAAAAATTGAGCTGCGAAATGGGCATTTTCAGAAAGTCCGGCCCTCATTTCGTGACGTCACGCCAAGACGTCTTGCATTGCTTGTGAATCAAAACAATGGCTTTAGATTCGGAGAATATGCCTTCTTGTTACACATTCAGTTATGAATATGATTCAAATAGTTCTGAAGAGCAAAGCATACATGTTTGCAATCGATTAAAGAATTAATTTGGGCCATTTTGAGGCAACATTGGGGGACAATCTCACAAAAAAAGAGGCACAAAATGGCGACATCCTGTGGCCACCTCCGTTTCCACAGGCTGATAAATTCTTAAATGGCGCTTGGACGCCCTCTGGCGGCTTTTGGGTGCAACACGAGGTCCCCTGACCAAACAACTACAGCAAAATACATTGACGTGATGGAAGGACAATGCGGCAATGCGTCCTTTTCACCGTCAGTGGGTGGTCCTTTCGTGACGTCACGTACGGACTCGTCAACAACTCAAAAACAAGACTTCCTGAATATTCAGCGTGAGTCTTAAAAGGTAAAACATAGCTATATGTGGTGGAATCGTATTAAAATACGCTCAGTAGAAGTCATTTGAAGTGATTTTACAAATTATGGACACAACTTGTCCGGGGACGTCGGTTGTCCTTTAAGCATCATTTCATGTATAAGCGCCTTTCAAAACTCTCAAGGACACTTTACAGTCACAGGATATTTTTTTCTGCGGGTTCTGACAACACAAAGACACAGAGAGTCATTCATTCTTCTGTACCCTCTATGTGACATGAAGCAGTTGTAGATGAAAGAGGAGAGGATCAAAGCGTCCTTTTCAGCAGTGGATCAGGGACTTAATGGTGGAACGTGCACGTCTACTACTAGCTAAATGTTGAAAGCAAACATGCAGTTGTAGCAACCATTGAGGAAAAGAGATTGTCTCACATCTCCTGCCCCACAGAAATCCGCTTCAATTCCAAGCCGCGACAGTCCCACATTTTGTCCATGCGGGGCAAACACACAAGACCAGAGAACACGGGGCACCCGAGAAAAGAGGGAAAAATATTGTTGAAAGAAAGGCACATGTCAGCCTGCGAAAATGAAGAAGTCAGACCGAGGGCACAGCCACACACACATGCCGAAAAATGCCTGTCTTCTGTCCAAAGGGGGGAAAAAAGCAATTGAGACAGACACAAGAGGAAGCATGAACAAGAAGACAATAGGAAACAGGAAATGTTTTTTTATAGGCTAGGAGTTCAAATCAGGCCTCTTCCGCAGGGAGGACTTGCCAAAATCCCTCAAACGAGTAAAATTTCAAACAGGACTGAAATTAATTCAGGCGGCATATTTGCTGATTTATTGTAAAATTATAGTTGGTGCATCATTAAGGTTTCAAAACTAACACATGTATAATCAGTCAAACTCAAATGATACTGAAGAAAATAACACCTTAATTAATCGCATTAACTCTTTCCTCCCTAGCAGGAATTTTGCATTTCTTCCCCCAGCTTTGTAGTGTGCTCCCTGAGTGGCTTCAGCAGGAAATTCATAACTAACATTGTGTGTTCAAATAAACTGTTATGACTTCTTTATTTGTTGTTCAATCTTTATTAAACAATCAGTACACTTTCATAATATATAATAGAATAAGATAACAGTTTTGTGTGAAATTGAGTTGAGTAAGTTTTAGAAAATTACAGTGAGACCTCAATTTACTAACTTAATTGGTTCCCAGACAGAGTGTGTAAGGCGAAAAGTGTGTATCTCCCAAAAAAAATTCCCATAGGAAACCATTAAAATGGGAATAATCGGTTCCCGGGTTTCCATAAAATATACTTTTCAACTAAATAAGCCTTAAAACTACACACAACATACCTTATTCTATGTATAATAAATGTGCTATTGTATTGTAATGAAAGAAATACACTGCATTGTATCATAAAGTCACTTTATTTACATTTGTGATGGTCATTTATGGCTTGATGGAATGGCGTTGGAGGTCGAAGGTCAAAGGGAATTGCTGTTTGGAAAGAGAGGCGCATTACATGAGGACTGTTATTAAAGAAATAAACTGTGCTGTAAAATAAAGTTTTATTTACCTTTTTGATGGTCGTTGATGGCTTATGGAAGGAGAGTCACCTTAACCTCTGGTGCTGTTCGGTCGTGTGCTCCCACCGAAGATCACTCCGCCAGCCGTGGTGGGTGTGTATTATGAAAATAGTGCTTTTGATAAGGTTTAATTTTCATAAATTTGACGTTTGTAAGACGAAAAGTTTGTAAGATAAGGTGTTTGTAAGTTGAGGTCTCACTGTATTGCAATGTTAATGAAGATTTTATTTTCCAAAACCTGCAAATTACAACAAAATACATTCACAACAAGTCACATATGCATGAAATAAACCTAGAATGCATTTAAAATAATTCAGGATGTTTTTATTTGTGGTATGGTTTAAAACCATTCATCCTTTATGTACAGCATCTTTGCTTGTGAATGAACAATTCAAGGAATCTCCTTTATAACCAATTATGGCACCTACATGTACCCGGTTAGCCATTTTTATTTTTTATTCACGTTGAACCAGCAAAATTTTAGTTTGCTCACAAAGCCTCTTGGATGAGAAGTGAAATGTCCGACACCTTTAAAGAACTACAGGTGGCGGCTGAAGAAACCTTTTCATCAAGTGATCCATAATCTTTTTTTCCATTAAAAGTAAAGCAAGAATTTGGGGGGTGGGAGTAGAATAGAAACAATTATTTCGTTGCATTTACAACATTAAATATAGCTTTACAAAAAGAGGATATTGGAAATGGAAGCAGGAAATTCAGCTGTATTTTTTGGGGGGGAAGGGGGGGAGGGATTTTGGCTTAGTTTGCCACACATTCTACAAAGCCAGAATGTCCTTCGTCCTTGAGAATAGCATGTATTATGTTTAATTTAAGGCTGCTCCTATTAAGTGCAAAAATTGCTACCAAATTGCTCATGAAAATGGATGTATTAGCCAGGTATACCCAAGCATGTGTCTGCCAAAAATGACTGCAAAGTTAATTTAGGAAGTCCAAACAGATTAATTAGGCAGGCACAATGCGATTTTTCAAATCAGAGAGAAATTGCGATGGATAAGTTTGCATAAAATAACATTTGCCTCCTGGGCTAAACTATTGATGTTCTCGTTTGTCACTTAAAACATAACTTCTTTCAACCTTGCGTTGACTCATTTCTTGATCATTTGATTTGATTTTGACTTTGACATTTAATCCTGGCCTCTGAGTAGTTTTTCGGGTTTGTTGTCCCAAGTTATTTATGCAGCGTTAATGCAGAATGAGCAGATTCATTCAAATGAAACATGGCTTTTATGTGGTTGCTAATCTACCCTAAATTATCAGTAATTTTTTTCTCTTGGTAAAATGTTTGTCTCTCCCTACTAAAACTTTGTCCTCTTCTGAATTTTCTATGGTGAAAACTGGGAGCTCATCAAATCCCAAAACACTATTTTAAATTGGGTGCATACCGCATATTTTACATCTGTTTGCACAGTGCACACTTTTTCTTTTACTATGGAGCATACAATGACATTCCTGCTTCTTTGGATCTTAAAAAGACATTGCAATCTAAATAGAACATGCACAACGCACTTCTCAGCATTGTACCAGAGGTGTTAGCGCAAACACACAATTTAGCACAAACAATTTGTTACTTTACTGCCAGAGGTTGACCATGTGAAATTGGGATATAAATACTCTTCTGTCAAATGTTAAGATGTGTGTATATATATATAGTTTTGTCAGTATTGAAGGAAAAGAAATATGTAATAACAAGAACACAATAGCATCACTTTCTTTAATTATACTATTATGAGCACTAATGCAGCTGTCCTTCCTAATATCATTAGCACTTAATAAGTGTCTGATCAAAAGGGTTCTACTGTAGAATTGGTCAAACAAACATGGCTTGTGTCACCCTCATAATGATTACCCACCCACTTGTCGTGCCATCTGGATAGTGGTGAAAACCTGGCTGGTTATTTAATTAAGTACAGGTCACATAGGTCATTCATGTGGGGGGTTTGCTCTATATGGACCAGGTGCCTACTCCTGGGGTCCATTGAGGTGTCGTGCCGGATCAACACACATTAAGTGAAAAGCATGAAATTCCTCTTCACTCGTGCAACACTCCTTCGACAAAGGAGTGGCAGGCTGCTTACTCGACTTTCTTCTCCAGCGGTCTCAAACACCACACCTGCCTTAAAAGTAGCACACAGGGTTCATTCAAAGTGTGGAATTTGATTTCATAGGTTTTCAGGTCTTGGCAAATATTAATTTAATTTCCAAGACTGTGAAAACATCCATTTTGTCAAACGAAACAAACCAAAAATATACTAGGGGAAAAAAAAGATTCATCCATTTTTTTCCCCTCAAGGCTCTTGGAAATAGTCAAAATCAGCGTGTGAGTGCGTTGTTATCACACGACTGATTGACTCACGAAATGACATCAGTGTATGTTATCAGCTGATAATAAACATCTGTAAAGTATCAGTAGAAATATATATAACTATATTTTGTGGATTATAAATTGCTTTGAAATCTAAATTGCACTTGCCTCAAAGAAGAAAAACAAATACCAGTCACACTGGGTTATAAATGGCATTTTCGGCAGACTTTTATCTTGAAAGCAAATTACAAATAAAAATGAAATAGAGAACAACATGCTGAATATGTGTACAATATGCTAACACTACATGACACAATCAATGAATTTGGAACGTGCTTGGTATGTTCCCGTAGCATATTAAGATAACTATAGCATGAAGAACAGGTTGACCAAACCTTCAGTGTCACATACCTGCCAACCTTGGCTAATAGCTGCCGGTTATTATCTCTGACAATTGTTTGGTGACACAATGATTATCAAAATGATACGCATCTACTCTCTCATGTCACATTTTTTTAATACAGATAAGTCTGTAAAATATGGTCCCTAATAATTTATTTTACATCATAATCCTGTTTTTGTTTCATTGTCCCCCCCCCCAAATAATAGTGTATACATAGTAGATACCTGTGACTCAGCTTTATATGCAAATTGTAATTTTTGGTATTTGCAATTATTTGTTTCTTAATGATTTGTGCGCTCTAAACTCATTTACTGTTTCTTTTAAGATTGCAGCCCAAATCTGTCGACAAGCCGGCTTGGTGCAGAAGTCCAAGGATGTAATGGACTACAGCTCGGAAAACTTTGCCATTGTGTTTGCAGCCATGGGGGTAAGCAAGGAAATTCAAGCATCCAGACGTTTTTTTTTCCCTGTTGTGCACATCTGTGATGCTAATCCACCTCTTAACCCTGAAATGACAGCCAGCCTCCTTTTTTCTCACCCTGCTTTTCAGTCTTTTATTCATTAGGTGATTTAACCTTTAAGTCGTTCTTGTTACTTCTGCAGCTCTGAACATATCCTCCTGCCATGTAGAGGTTACTAATTCAAGAGACCCTTAACACTGTCATCCTGCCAGTATCAAATTCTCTGCCCTTCAGCCTCCCCCCCTGCATAGCTTTTGTGACAGGTTTGACCTTTACCAAACTCCCAATTTGCTTCATTTGCCGACTACTCTCAACCCCCACTTGACGAAATCACATCCTACTGGGATTATTTCACCATCGGAGTTTGCAAGTAGCATCAATGCAAATTGAAGAGGTTACAGTTACACACTTGTTTTGAGGTGGGGAATCAAAAGAACCGCTTCTTTGACTGCAGAATGTCTTATTTAAATCTTGTTCATTAGAGGTTACCATGTTTTTACTGTACTGTGGCATTTCTCATTTTTCTGACCGAATGTAGTGAATGGATGAATTGCAGCTAAAACCAAACGGCTGATTCAATTTCATCCACCAACAAATGGCACTGTCTATCATTAAACAAATAAATCAAGGCTTTGAATGTGCCGCATACGATTTGCTCATGTATGTTATTTTCTGATGTTCATATTCTTGAATAGATCCACAGTTATGACTTCCTCAGAGCACTTTGTTACTTTGGAAAATTTACAGTCCGATTACAAAAATGTAGATTAATCTGTTTTTGGTGGATAATTTGCCTTGCTGTCAATTGATGCTTTTCAAAAAAGGAGTAGTTATTTTATTTATTCATCAGTTTAGATTATTGGCTTCCAAGTTCTGGCTCAGGGGCCATTTGTTGCCCCCCTTCCATGTTTAACTCATTCTCTGCCATTCCAGAATTTATTGGGGAATTGAAAAGCATGACGTGGAGCGCCATTCCCGAATTTGTTCGAGTTTTGTTTTTTCTTGCCTCCTCCCATGAGGGTGAAATATTTGCCTTTTGTACAGGCGCCCCAATTTCAAGCTCATATAAGTCCAGTCCCATGTAACTTAGGCATTAACTATTTTTTTATTTTTTTATGCTGAAAGAAGAGAGTCTATGGTCTGCTACTCTGCATTGAATATTTATGTAGTCCTAAAACTCAATATTCTGTGGGTCCTGCAATTTGAGTGAAAAATGTCTAAATCTCTGGCACTGGAGTAGACATGTTTGCACATCATCTGGCAATAAAGTTAAGTAGCCCACAGAATCGACTTAAAAAATCTCCTACTTTTTTAGGGGGGGTCTCTTAAAATGGGTGATATCTGGGGTACGAGTATTCCATCTGATGCCATTACTTCCAGTTATGGAGTGTCACTGACAATGTTTCTATATCCCTCCCCCAGGTCAACATGGAAACTGCTCGTTTCTTCAAGTCTGATTTTGAAGAAAACGGTTCAATGGACAATGTTTGCCTTTTCTTGAATCTGGCCAATGATCCCACGTAAGATTCACTCAGACTTATTAGGATTGGATTTCCTCTCTTCATATGACAGCTGCATTGTAGTCGTGTTTTTGTACAATGAAAAACAACACAGCCTGTTCAAGTTGTTTTTTTTTCTCTTCCTTTGTGATACCATTTAGGATTGAGCGTATCATTACTCCTCGCCTGGCATTGACGACAGCAGAATATCTGGCCTACCAGTGTGAGAAACATGTTCTGGTCATCCTCACCGATATGAGTTCCTATGCCGAGGCTCTGAGAGAGGTAACAGAACTTTCCCACCTCACTAACACAGTGTGCTGACTTTATTGTTGCTGAATTTGCAATCTTAATTCATTGTGTGATATAGAGCCGTAAAAGACACGTGAAGCAAAAGTAATGCTGTATACCGGATGGAAAGCCCTTCCATGTTTGACTATAAAAAGTGCCAAAGAATATTGGCACTTAATAAAATAATATAATGAGGCATGAGAATCATGAAAAATTAAGTAGTTGATCACTGAAGGCGTGTCCACTGAATGTGCTGAAATCACGCGCCATTCAACTGGTAGCTATATATCAAAGTTACACTGCTATAGTTAGTTTTGTGTGCTCGGACTAAAAAAACGGCGATGGAGCTTACATGATGTGACATCATTATAAGAGGCTCAACTTGAAAAAAAATAGCTTTAGACTTCATGCAATGACCGTATTGTTCACATATTAACAGACCCATGTCAGATAGTCAGCATTATATGATGTTTTGGGGTTGAGATGCAATGGCACCCACTCCATTGTGCTTCCTATGTGGTGAAAAGCTTTAGAACATTTGATACTCTGAGATGCTTTTATTTTAAAACATGAAGTGAGTAGGTGAGAATACAGCATTTCCCCTGCTAAGCTTTAATGTCAACTGAGATGAGTAATCTCAGTTTTATATACGTTTATTAGCTTCCTCTTACAATAATACTGAGCTCAGTCCCATTAGGACCCACCAACAGGCAGCGCATTTCACATGTCTTCTTCTTTCATTTGTGCTTACGGTCACAGTTTTCACACCTTTTTGTTTGGCACAATAATGTTGGGTGCATAATTTCTTAAAACCGATGGAGGCAAGTCTTAAAAGTGGGTGGGAAAAAAACCTTGACGTGATTGTAAACAAACAAACGTGTGTGAATCAAAGGCAGAAATTAATTTGCTGTCAATGAGCAACTGAAGTCAACCAGCTTGGGGACACTTCTTAAATTAAAGCTGCAAGTCTACACTACAAATACTGCTGTGGGGTCAAGTGATGCCAATTTTTTTAAAGAGGCAGATAACCGGAAGGCAAATGTTGTCATTCTGTTTGATGACATATGTGGGGAAATAACACACAGAAAAAAACATTTTTTATTGTATTTATTTTTTTATTTTAATCCAAAGTCAAGTGAATTCAAAGCAAAGGAGAATGTGAATCCAAGCCATTTATCGCTGGAGTTACAGGTTGGTGTTGGGGACTGGGGCTAAATACATGTGTCAATTGAAGACTCAACCTTTACATGGCTGAATAGGAATCTGCTATTTTTCTCAAGGCTCTTTGTATGTGCCGAACTAGATGTCAAGCAATTCGCCTCTTAGCTGTGTAGACCGCACGGGTCAAGGTTGAGGTAATCACAAATGCGCCATTAAAACCTGGTTTTCTGCGAGGACTGTATTGAAAAGCAAACTACACAACATGAAAGGATTATGACGGAGATACAAAAGGGTGACTAGCAAGGATCTGACTTTCCAAGAAGTAGCCAAAGAAAGAAAAGAGAAGGTTTAACAGAGGAAGCAGTAAGTAGCAGGAGCTTGTAAAAGCTCGGCTCTTGAAAAAGGTCACGTTTCCAACTAAAAAGGGACACTTCATTTAGGTTACTATTTTTGGTGACTTGAAATTTATGTTGGACATCCATGAGTGGATGCGTCATTCCACCTAGCTATTGGATTAGATTGGATGTACCTTTATTCGTCTCGCAGTGAACGGCCTCATACCAGCACGACGGCGTGCACTATCCAATTAATTCAACAAAGAAGTCGGGGGGCCACGTAATATTTTAAGACATTGAATCAACTTGGGGTACTAGGTTTTTTTTCCCATAGTAATCACGTTCTAGCAAAAAGGTGATAATTTTCTGTTGATCAACACAAAGTACTGTGTCCAATATGCTGCTAATTTTCATGCTTTCATCTTAACCATGATAATTCCACCTACATGCTAATTACATGAATTGCCGCTGGTAACATTTCTTTTGTAACTGCAATTAATTTTGCTGCTGTTGTGAAGCAGACACCTGCGTGATTGGCGTCTGCATCAGACAGACAAATGCATGGTTTGTCTTTAAATCCCAAATGCAGTGATACCTCGGTTTCCGAACGCTTTAGCTGCCGAACTTTTTGCCTTACGAACGTTAAATTCGCGAGAATATAATCTTGGAAAACACGGAGCGCCACAATGAGTGATGTGTCATTTGCGAACAAGAGTTCTTGGAGCTCCTGAAATGGCAGCTGGCTTTTTTTCCCTCTATTCCGGGCCCCCTGTCTTTGGTTAATGCCGCACGTGATTGGTCAAGATACGTGGTAGAGGAGGGAAGGGACACACGCAGCAGGACACACACAGCAGTAAGGGGGGGCGAGGGGTTACAGAACAGAAACACACACACACGAAAGGGAGATGACAGAGCTTGAAACAAAATAACAAAAGTGAAAAAAAAATTGAAATAGTGAGAAAATGGATAGAAAACACAGTGAATTTTGGACTCGTTTCAACTTTCATAGTTCAAAGGCAGAGTATCCCATCAATCAGGCTCCACAAAAAACCCGCACAAGCCATCTGTACAATTTGAAGAGAACATACAAGCAAGGGAACCAGCTATTAATGAAGTTTCTTGTGTCTGCCTGGATCTGTTGCTGTTGCAATATCACAACTTCTAAGATGTACAACCGAGAGCTCCTTGAGACACTTTATGCAAAAAGCTAGCTATCCATTCCATCAAGCCACCAACGATCATCACAAAGGTTAATAAAACGACTTTATTATACCGTAGTTTATTTCTTTAATTACAATACCATAGCACATTTATTATACATGAAATAAGCTATATTGTGTGTAGTTTTAAGGCTTATATAGTTGAAAATTGTTTTTTTGGGGTGGGAATGGGTTATTCTCATTTTAATGGTTTACTCTGGGAAATTGTTTGGAATACACAGTTTTCGCCTTACACATTTTCTGGGAACCAATTAAGTTTCGTAAGCCAAGGTATCACTGTAGGTATTTTGTCAAGAGTAGCTAAAACAGGCAAAGCCTTTTTTTAGTTCAATGCAATCCCCAGCTCATTCAGTAACTCTCCCCGCTACGGTCATCTTGAGAATTTCCTATTACGATTCATTTTGTCTTTCTGTCCTTGGGACTAAAATGTAGTTGTCTGAAAGTGGAAAATTGTGTCGCTCTTCCTTCCCACCTACACTTTTTTCCACCCTGTAGGTGTCTGCTGCCAGAGAAGAGGTGCCTGGCCGCCGAGGTTTCCCCGGTTACATGTACACTGACTTGGCCACCATCTATGAGCGCGCTGGACGAGTCGAGGGCAGGAATGGCTCCATTACTCAGATCCCCATCCTCACAATGCCCAATGACGGTACGAATCGCAGTCCTTTCAACAAAAGCTTTTTCATATCAGAAGCAGAATCTTCTTTACTGCCCAAGTATGTCAACCACACAAGGAATTTGTCTCCAGTAGTACAGGCTGCACTAATATCATCAGCACAAAGACATAACAAATAAGCATGCAAGAGCATTCCATGATGTAAGTGAACCGTGGTGTGGTGGTACCACCCAATGACAGCCGTGAGACAAAGTGTAAAGTTTCAAGCAGAGCAAATGTGAGTGATAGAATATTAAATTATAACAGTTGGTGCAGAAAATCCCTTTACAGCTATTATACGTTTCACTCATTTGAGAATCATTCCTACAAGGGTCTAGTGGAGTGTGTCTGCGGACATCATTGGCCATTAATTTTTTTGGGTGACTGTCGCAATCATTTTCCCCAAAGAGTACATGTCGTGTGGGTTGCTCCTCTTGGAAATTGAAACAATAATCTGTCATCGCACAAAAAAAAGGTAAGCATTCGAAATGGTCTTACAGGCCATAAATGATGCCCCAAGTTACCATAGCAACCACACTACATAGTGCACACTCATACGCCATTACAGCATGACAAGTGGAGGAGTGTGTTAACCTTTACTCGAACACTGCTGGTTTCCTAGCGATTATCAGGCGCTTGATTTGAAGTGAAGGTGGTCGAAATGGCTACTAGAAAGGTGATTTATGCGTTTTTCTGTTTTAAATTTGGCTTTGTGAAAAAGCCAGCTCTGGGCTCGCTTTAGAACCCATTTTTAAAGGACAACGGACGTCTCCGGACAAGTTGTGTCCATAATTTGTAAAATCGCTTCAAATGACTTCTACTGAGCGTATTTTACAAAGATTCCACCGCATATAGCTATATTTTACGTTTTAAGACTCGTGCTGAATATTCCGGAAGTCTTGTTGTTAGGTTTGGTGACAAATCCGTACATGACGTCACTGAAGTAACGCCCCTGACTGAAAAAAAGGACACATTGTAGCAGTCCTTCCATCACGTCAATGCTTGTTTGGTCTGAAAACCTCGTGTTGCACCAAAAAGAGCCAGAAGAGGGCGTCCAAGCTCCATGTAAGGAATTTATCAGCCTTTGGAAACAGGCTGATTCATTCCTCACAGGAGCTCGGTGGCCATTTTTTGCCTCTTTTTGGGTGAGACATTTCCCCCCAGTGTTGCCTCAAAATGGCACAGAATAAATTCTTTAATCGGTTGCAAACATGTATGCTTTCCTCTTCAGAACGATTTGAATCATATTCATAACTGGATGTGTAACAAGAAAGCAAATTCTCTGAATCTGAAGCCATTGTTTTGATTCTCCAGCAATGCAAGACGTCTTGGCGTGACGTCTCGAACGGGGGCGGGACTTTCTGAAAATGCCTAATTCGCAGCTCATTTTTTTGCAGATTTTGGACATTTTAAGTCATTTTTATTGGTGTTTTGCATTTGAATAAAAATATCATACTGCATGTTTTGGGTATTTTAGATGCTATAAAGCGTTTTTCTGATGTCAGTTAGGAAACAAAAAAGTGACGTCGGTTGTCCTTTAAGTCTTCATTTCATTCTGAATGCGGAATGAGCACAATAAAATGGTTAGTTTGATCACTTGTACCATTGTTGAAACATAAATAAAAGATGCTCCTCCCATTCTCCCAACCTCCTCCCTCTGAAAGACATCACCCATCCAATTCCTGATCTGACGGGATACATTACTGAGGGTCAGGTGTATGTGGACAGGCAGCTGCACAACCGTCAGGTGAGTTGGCCAGATGCCCTAAAATATCTGTCAGTCTTTTTTCAACTGTAATGAACTTTTCTTTCATTCGTTTTGCAAATGTGCTTGTCTTTCAGATTTACCCACCCATCAATGTTTTGCCCTCTTTGTCCCGTCTGATGAAGTCAGCCATCGGAGAGGGTATGACCAGGAAGGACCATGCTGATGTCTCAAACCAACTGGTAACACAAGTTCATTTGTACCTTATTTTCCGAATTATAGGTCTCTCCGCAGTAGATGTCGCACCAGCCATAAAATGCAGAATAAATAAGAAAAAGAAACATACATCAGTCACACTGGAGTATAAATTGCATTTTTCTGGCAATACATTTGATGAAATCTGACAACTTGAAAGGCAAATAAATATACAAACAACAGGCTGAATAAGAGAAGGATATGCTGATTTCATTATGACGCAATACCAACAACCACGGTCTGCCCGTTATTTTCATGTAACAAAGTCAAGAGTTATTCAGATAAGTATAACATAAAGAACACAATAATGAGTCCACCAAACCATCAGTGTCCCTCCAAATCTTTAAATCCCATGAAATCTCCACGCTCTGTATCACTTTTAAACAACTCTGCTACCTCCATAGGTAGAAAAGGCGGTGCTTCCTCTTCTACTTGTCTTACGGCAGACTCCAAAAAGGCATAGCATGCTCGCTTGTGGTTTAATGTGAAAATAACTTGAGAAAGTATTTAATAATTGCTCACATAAATCGCTCCGGAGTATGAATCGCATGTCAAAAAACTGATTTATTGCAAGTAAAATACATTCTGTTTTAGAGGAGTAATTTTCCAACTCTAGTAACATCTTGAGGGAAAATATATACATATACAGTGATCCCTTGTTTCTTTGACATTCCAAATTACAGTGATACCTCACCTTACCAACTTAATTGTTTCCCAGAAAGTGTGTGTTCGGCGAAAAGTTCGTCGGCCTTAACATTTATTTCCCATAAAAAACCATCAAAAATGAGAATAATCAGTTCCCAGGTCCCCGTGAAACAGAATTTTCGACTAAATAAGCCTTAAAACTACACAAAATATACCTTATTTCATGGCTAATAAACGTGCTATTGGATTATAATTAAAGAAATAAACTACTGTATAATAAAGTCATATTATTTACCTCTGTGATGGTCGTTGATGTAGTTGCCTCTTGATGATATCCAAGTGAAGTTGCCGTGCTTTCTCGGCGATAATACCCTCACACACTGTCCCCTGCTAGCTGCTTTTTGTTAATCCAAATCAACAGATAATTTTCAACGTCTTCAATGGTCGACTTAGCATACTAGTACTAGGATGCTAAGTCACACAAACGCACACCTCGTTTGTGTTTTTCGATGATCTTCTTCTGCTCGACTAATTTTCTTTTGTGTCCTCCTCGGCTTAACACTGGCCTGGGGTCTTTTTTGGTACCATAATAGCAAAAGTAGTCCACTCGATAGCAAACCACGTCTGCACTCAAAGGGGTTGTGGAAAACTAATCCGCCAGCCACTGTGACGCTGTGTGGTTTGGTCAGCCAAAAACTAGTTTGCATGCCAAGATTATAGTCTCGTGAATTTAATGTTCATATGGCAAAAAGTTCGTGAGCTAAAGTGTTTGTAAGATGAGGTATCACTGTACTGTATTCAGAAAAAAAATGCTCTATTACTGAAGTTTTAATTTGTACATGCCTGTTCAGGACTGTCGATGCACCGGGCACTGCTGCTTCTTTAGCAGCTTCAGGAAGTACATTCTCTGAATGATGAATGTGAATTACTATAAACGGTTTTATAATTACTCATTTAATTAAATGTGAGTTGAGCAATCGTCTTTGTCTCAAATATGTAAACTATAAATACTATTTACATATTTTAAACATGCTGGTAGTACCCACAAGCCCTGCCACACAAAAAAAATCTAGGTGATGGTGCGTGGTTTGTCACTTTGTGCAGGATCTCAGTCCCCAATAGCCACGATAAGTGAGGGATCGCTGTGTGTGTGGTTTTTTTTTCTTGGGCTGACCAAACCTATTTTTCATGGCTTGGTAATGTTGTTGCTTTTTCCTTGTTTCTTTCCAGTGCCGAGAAATAGTTTAAAAGCTTAAAAGAGTGTGCTGAGGCTTGAGTGAAAACACGAGAATGAATTGCCAGCATACTTGTTTTCTTTTCCTTCATCGCAACATTCTAATCATTTCCCCAGTCTCTGATAACTTTTAATTATTTCCATGTCCTCACCCATTTTAGTATGCCTGCTATGCTATTGGCAAGGATGTTCAGGCCATGAAGGCTGTCGTGGGAGAAGAAGCCCTCACTTCTGATGACTTGCTCTACCTTGAGTTTCTACAGAAATTTGAGAAGAACTTCATTGCCCAGGGTGAGTGTGTTCTGAACAAATGAAGCCCCCACTTATTTTTTTCCGTTTATGCCTTAACAACAGTGGTAAATGCTGAAATGTTGAATTACTTGGGTAATTGAAGCCTGGTGTTATCCTGTGTGGAAAACGCACATCTCATTCTTGCTTGAAAGTGTTCCCCCATATATATACATATATATGTATATATAAATAAACAAAAGTGAAATGGTGAGAAAATGGATAGAAACACAGTGAAATGTGGACTTGTTTCAACTTTGATAGTTCAAAAGCAGAGTGTAGACTGCAAGGTTAAAATATCCCATCAATCAGGCTTCACAAACAACCCGCACCAGCCATCTGTACACTTGATGCAAAAAACTATCAACCCAGCTAAACAGAACACAATTGATGAGGAACTAGATAAAATTATCACATAGAAAGCACCACCTAGAGATCATTCCTCAAGATGGTGAAAGAAGAAGGTTACGTTCCTCATCAAGTGTTTAATGCTGAGTAAACCGGCCACTCCATTCCAGCAAGCCATCAATGACCAACACAAAGGTAAATAAAACGACTTTATTATATAGTGCAGTTTATTTCTTTAATTATAATACCATAGCACATTTATTATACATACAATAAGGTATATTTTGTGTTGTTTTAAGGCTTAGGAAATTAGAAAGAAGAAAATTATGTTTTACGGGGACATGGGAACGGACTATTCTCATTTTAATGGTTTCCTATGGGAAATTATTTTTTGGGATACACACTTTTCGCCTTACACACTCTGTCTGGCAACCAATTAAGTTCGTAAGCCAAGGTATCACTGTATTTGACTCTTTTTAGGACACGTTTCTCCATATGAACAAAGGTAATACTTTTTTTAATGTGTGATCTTTTTGTTTGACTCAGGCCCATACGACAACAGGACGGTTTACGAAACCCTGGACATCGGCTGGCAGCTCCTCCGTATCTTCCCTAAGGAAATGCTGAAGAGGATTCCTCAGAGCACATTGGCTGAGTTTTATCCCAGGGAGTCAGCCGCTCGCCACTGAGGCGCCCCAAAAAAAGGAATTTTGTGGTTCTTTGTCATCTCATCTTCTTACAACCATACTCCTCCCTCTATGATGCCAGCAGTCTTCTGCCTTCTACCTTGTGGCATGGCGATGAATATTGTCGAGCACCCCTTATCCTAAAGCTTACTTCCATCATACCCATGTCCCTTCAGTACCCATCTCACGCACCACAAGATTACAGTAGTAAATCGATGTATGTGTATTGTAGTGTGTCATTCTGCAAAGTGTGGTTTATGAAAAGTATCTGTGGTTGTATTTATGGCAAAGAAATGTGATCATATCTGTAAAACTTTATTCAAGCCTCTATTACATATGTTACTGCTGGATTCGCCACATGTATTTTTTTTAAATTATGTACTGTCCCTTGTCACAAAGGATGATGAAGAATATTTCACATCTGGTATAAGATGAATGGTATCCTCAGCAGTGATTCATCAATCAAATGAACTCAAAGGCGTCAGTGTGAACATTATTGATGGAAGGCAGGTGGTAGTCATGCTGTATTTAAACTCTCTCGGGCCCTCATACCAACTATATCATGGATGTTTACATTGTTAGTGTTTTGTTTGGTTTGTGTTCCAAAAGTCTATAAGTATATTGAACATTCCTAGTAGTCAGAAAAATTAATTGTTGTGCGATCACAATTGTTTTTTTTTTGTTGTTGTTAGTGAACAAAAATAAATTATGAGTACCATTTATCTCTGTGGAACCCTCAGCAGAATCATGTCCTCTTTCACATTGCTTAATACTATTTCCCCATTTTGTGGCAATTTTTTGTGAGTTAAAACCTAACTTCTGTTGCATTTTTATGGGGTAAAATTGACTTTTTTTTTTTTTTTTTTTTTTTTTTTTTTTTTTCAAAAAAAAATTGCCTCTGTTGCATATATTCTGCATATCGCCAAAGATGCATTTCCAGCAACTGCTGTATTTTGTTTTTCTACTTCTTTCTTTCCTTTTCTCTTCCTTTCATAACTGCTGCTGTGTCACTTCCGGGTAGAGTGAACGCTGGTGCGAATGGCTGCCGCTGCTCACCCGCACACAAAAAATCCTGTGACTGTAAAGTGTCCTTGAAAGTTTTGAAAGCCGCTTAGAAATTAAATGTATTATGATAAAGAACCAATAAATGCACACATACAGTACTTGCAAGTCAAAAATATGACAGAAAACTGTGCTGAAATCGCGTCTGCCCGGTGGCCCGGGGTGTACAACTTTTACGTCGGGCGTACAACTTTCAAAACATCTAGGCCCGGGTGGCCTAGAAGCTTTTTTTTTTTTCAAATCAAACGTTTGTTTCATTAAATAAAGCCAAAGCTACACGCAAACCGCTACAAGCCAAGTGGACTCCTCTTTCTTAGCGGCTTTCAAAACTCAAGTACACTTTTCAGTCAAGGTGTAGTCCGAAGCACGAAACAGGCCTCTGATTGGCCGCCGGTGCCAAATATAATGCAAATATAATTTGCATACCATGTGTTGCTTTGTGTAAGCGGGTTCGGTAAATGATACAACTTCTGGATAGAGTTGAGGTTCTTTATTAGGACGGCTGTGTTGGTTGGAGGGAGAAGGCAATTGACATGTGTGGCTCTCGTAGGCTCTCATCAGACTCACTTGCAGGAGCGCCTGCTCCTTTGATCTATAGCCAGGCATCACTAGTAGAACTAGAACATGCAAATACGATTTGCTCATATCATTACATCTCCCTTTCTTAATTGAATTCTTTACTTTGAACAAATGTAATGAATTTAATTATCTCAGTAATTAGCAAATTTAAACTTGAATAAAGTCTTTCCAAATTTTGCAACAATAACTGAAACATTCACATTATACATTCATTATTTTTTTTCCACCACATGATCACTTAGAAAAACATGTTAAATGGTTTCAATCAGTCTCTCAGGTGGTTTCACTTTCCTTGAGGATTTTCGGATATCATGTCCTGGAATTAGAGGTGTTACAACAGTCTCTGTTACAGTCTCTGTTCGTTGACTTGCTATGGTTGGTTCTTTATTGGCGAGCCAGCCAGGAGGATTTTTTTTCCGTCCTCCTTAGCCCAATCAACTCTCCTAATGGAAAGAACCAGATTTCCCAGCCGCCCGTGAACCCGGCATCTTCACAGCTAGACCCCTCAAGCCGAGCTCCCGATGGGCCGCCACCACCCGTGGGCGCCCCGACCCCACCGTGAAACCTGCCGCACCCTGATGGCCAACATCGTCCAATTCGCCTGGCGACTCTGCAACTAGCTGCATCGTATATGTCCACGATCGGACATCGTCGGACATCGCTTATGTCCACGGTCGGACATCGTATATGTCCACGATCGGACATCGCTTATGTCCACGATCGGACTTCGGGAAGACGCTTCATGGCCGACACGGCCGCCGACGTCAGCGTTCTTCCTCAGCGTCCTGCAGAGCGCCATGGCAGCGCGATCAACGCCACCGTCGCCGATGACCGGCCTGTCCGTGCCCGGCAGCACGACCAACTCCACGCTTGTTCGTCCTCACAATCCCTCATCGATCGACTCAAACTGGCAGTCGTAGAGCACTCTTTGCCGTGCTCCCGTACAACGACTTCAGGCACCACGAAACTTCCTCGGCAACCACCCCACCGACGCCTGCCATCCCCGGTGACCGTCATTTTGCCTGGCCTCACCATGTCGCAGAATGACTTTTGTTTTTATTTCTTTTTACTTCATCGCTTTCACCGACTTCGGATCCAGTGAATTTCTCCACTGCGAGACTAATAAAGGCAAATCCAATCCAATACTCGGCACCAAAAGCCAATCAGAAGCCTGTTTCGTGCTTCGGACTGCACAGTGACTGAATAGTCTACTTGAGTGTTTTGAAAGCCACTTAGAAAGAGGAGTCCACGTGGCTTTAAGAAGACAACGCAAACATTGCGCACCATGATGACAAATGACAACTGGAGCAAAATCTTCAGCAAGGGGTGTTTACCATAAATTAAGCAAGGGAGCATTTGTGGTAGGTATTTTCTTAATTTAAAAAAAACATTGTTTATACTTTGCAATGTTTTTTTTTCGTTTTTTTTTCGATTAGTCGTCTTATTGTGTTTCAAGTCTTCTTGTGCCGGTCCCAAGCCCGGATAAATACAGAGGGTTGTGTCAGGAAGGGCATCCGACGTAAAAGCTGGGCCAAAACAAACATGCGTATCATACCTCTGAAGATGGAGGTTACTGATTCGCTGTGGCGACCCTTTGAAGGGAAAAGCCGAAAGGAAAAGAAGAAGATTGTGTTTCAAGTTGTGAAAAATGGGGTAGGCAAGTTTCTGGCCGGCCAGGCAACTTTTCAGAGTTGCCTGCCCGGGTGTCTGCTAACTTTTTGTCATGAGTTTCAGACACTGGATATGCAGTGATCCTCGCTACTCTGCGGTCCACTTATTGCGGTTTCAGTGCATCGCGCGGTTTTTTTTCCACTGAAAAAAATGTTCAGAATAAAAAACATGCCCAATGACTCAGAGGTTTTGTACATGGCTGTAGCTTGCTTGATTGGTTCCCAGTGCTGATATTACCCAAAGACATCACTATATCTCATGGTTTGAAGCCATGTGGATTGGCTGTGCATCTTTTCAGCCCCACCCACCACCCCTCTCTGTCTTATCACATGTATTATTATGATATAATATACATTTAATCTCAAGGTCACTTGACAGTCACTGGCATTACTTGATTTTCGTTCGTTGCGGGTGGTCCTGGTCCCCATTAACCGTGAAAAATGTGGGATTACTGCAAAAGTGAGCTTGATTGAAAGAAAAGTATGCAGGCCGTCCAGTGAAACAGTGGTTAGCATGTCGATCCCACAGTGCATGTTTGCATATTCACCCAGGGCATATGTGGGGTTTCTCTGGGTATTCCGGTTTCCTCCCACATTCTCAAAAACATGCATGGCAGGCTGATTGAACACCAAATTATCCCAAGATGTGAGTATGTGCGTCGATTGTTGCCCGTCCCTGTGTGCCCTGCGATTAGCTGGTAACCAGTTCAGGGTGTCCCCCACATACTGCCCGAAGACAGCTGGGATGGGCTCCAAAACCCTTCCGAGACCCTTGTGAGGATGAGCGGATCGCAAAATGGATGAAAAGTAAAGCACATGAATGACTGCAGTCAAGAGGTACATCTCAGCCATTCCTTACATTTCATAGCATTTTGTCTGTGACTAGTTTTCAAATGTGAAGTTGAAAATAACGTATTGTGGTTTACATATGCCAATCTGACATGTTGGTTGGGGTATTAGTAAGCATCATGGAATTTCACAAGTTTGATTTGCTTTCGCAGGCCGAATAAAATAATATCGGCTGTTGACTTTGACACCTGTGCGTTAAACACCGGCATGATGTGTCGCGTAATGCGCATGCGTATTTGTGTTTGAGCGAGTTAGATAGTGACGACACTGAACCACCGCACTTGTGCCACGGTTTGAAAGTTTACATTTGTGCCTCGACGTTCACGCACTGCTACAAAAAAAGACTCATGGCTTCCGAAAAGTTCGATAAAAAGGACAATATTGCTGAATTGACAAACCAAGGTAGGCGCGTCGAATTAAGTTGTTCAAAAAATGTATAGCACCTCGCAATGTACAGCATTCAGTACCGCAAGGTTTCTTGCCTAAATAATGTCATAACTTTAGTGAAGACAAAAACTACTTCGGCCTATACATCGGTGTCCATTGTATGATTCTTTGTCGGCACTGTGTTCTTTTTACATTCCTAAAATGAGAACCGGCTTGAGGAGTTTTTCTGCAACATACTGTATGTACTTTGGAATGGGAGTCCACCTTGTGACATTCAGTGGAAATAATCATTTACAAGCCTAAAACGCAATTGCAGGGACATTTGAACTTCAACACTACCCTTAAAATGAATTACAATGTGGTTGCATCTTATCAATTAAACACCAGTAATGTGGGAGGCAAGACCCCTTTGCCGCCTATTCATAACAAATGCTACATTGGAGAAAGGTGGGTCTTGGATGCTATGATTTCCGACTAGGTAAAGAACACGTGAACGCCCCTTTCAATTGGACTATCTGAGTTACGCACTGTATATTTTATAAAAACAACTGCATTTTTCAATCATATTCTGTGAGTCAAAAAATATTTTAATAGTAATGCACCAACATAATAAACAATGTCACTTTATCAACGGAGCACACATACTGCTCATTCCCTCCACTCCGCACGGGTAGCCACCATAATGGGAGTGGCCACAGGCAAGCATATGCACGTGGGTGCCCAGCCTCCAAGTCATTCAAGTTGATTAAAGCTGTGTGATTCAAAATACACACAGCCCATTATCTAAACTTTGTAACGTTTCAATGACTCACCAGTGTTGTGCTCCCTATTTTAGGAAAAGGAGAGGTTTGTGGTTCTTGAATATCTTCAATGTTACTGAGCATGATAAATGTTGTTTTTCCTTCTTTTGTTTTAGAGCAGAATCCTTGTCCAGTGATATCTCCGCAGAGGAATGTTTGCGCTCACAAACATTTCGCCTCACAAACATTAAATTCGCGACCATATAGTCTCGGCTGACGAACTAGTTTTCGGCGGACGAATCAAACCACACGGCGCCACGGTGGCTGGCGGACTAGTTTTCATCACCCCCCTTTCTTTGAGTGCGGACATGGTTTGTTATCGAGTGTAGTACTTTTGCTATTATGGGACCGAAAAAGACCCCACCACATGCTATTGTTAAGCCAAAGAAGACACAAAAGAAAATTACGGTCAAGCGGAAGAAGGAGATCATTGAAAAATACGAACAAAGTGTGCATTTGTGTGACTTATTGTACCAGTACGCTAAGTCGACCATTGCTACGTGTGGCTATGGGTGTTTCTGTGTTGTCTAAGCCAAGGATCTCAGGTAATGGAAGAGGTTAAAAAAATTCAGTTGATTTTGATTAACGAATAGCAGCTAGCAGGGGACAGTTTGGGTGAGGGTAGTATCGCCGAGAAAGCACAGCAACTTCACTCATGTAGTTGTTAGGCTTATTTAGTAGAAAATTAAGTTTTATGGGGACCTGGGAACGGATTATTCTCATTTTAATGGTTTCTTTTGGAAAATAAATGTTTGGCAGACGAACTTTTCGCCTTACACGCACTTTCTGGGAACCAATTAAGTTCGTGAGCTGAGGAGACCCGCTAAACATCAATTTAATTAATTAACATTGCTACATTAAAAAGAGCAAGACATTGAACATTGAACACTTATGATTGCTCAATAATTCGTTTAATTTAAAAAAAAAAACTACACCTGCACGTGCTGTCTGACCAAAAGTATATATTTCTGAAAGAACATCAAATCTACCAAATTGAGACAGTGGAAGTTTCAAGCTCATGTGAGTGTTTTTTTCCGTATAAATCAGGAACTGTATAACATGTATTGTATATTTATCTAATTGAGGAAATGGATATCTTGACGCTTTTTTTCTTCAGCCTTCCACTGCTGCACTCGGGTGACAGAAGAATTAGTCATTGCGTGAGAAGTTATCACATGTTTTCAAAGTTCCCATGTTCTCAATATACGAGTCGGAAACCGTAGGGGAGCTTTGACTGTTTTTTTGTTTTGTTTTTTTGTGGGTTTTGATTTGACCATGGATGGGTGGCATCCTTTGCTTCCCACAGCGATACAGGAATATGAAGGCCTGCAAAGGAGACATGAAGCAGCAACTAAGGAGGTAAATATCATTTAAAATATGACATTGTCCATGCCATGACTAGCTCCTTTTGACATAGTGTAGAAGCACATTATTTTATGAGTTTACATTCATGTTATCGTTTTATTATGAAATAGTTCAAATCTCGTTGGACCTTTTTCTTCTGATGACTTTGAGATTTTGTTCCTGCCGATTTTATTTAATACAATTTGTCAAATACACCCTGCTCCTCCCTCCTGCCTGCATTTTTTTAGGTCCACCACCATCCACCCTGCAACTCCTGTGTGTCACGGTTTGCATGGTGGTGATGGTGGTGGATCCCAAAAAAAGTGGGCAGGAGGGAGCAACAGGGTGTAATTCACAAACTGTATTAAATAAAGTCAGCAGGAATAAAATCTGACTGTAAACCATGACAAGGTGAAGCCAACCTGACAGGGTGAACCAAACAATGACCCGACACTGAATGGTTGTGTCGGGAGTCCTTTTCACTGCCACTGATTGGAATGACCAACACCTGTGCAGGTGCAGGCGGGGCCAACAGCGCCACCCGTTGGTCGCCAACCAGATCGTGACACTGTGAGAATAAGCGGTTCAAATAATTAATGGGTGGATAAAGACAAAAGGCAAAACAACTAAATTGCATGTAGTCGCTGATCAGACATTTGGCTCAAAGGAACAACACTGCATTCATACCGTATGTTTTGCCTCCCTTAGCGTAAGATACTGGAAGAGGAACGAGATGAGGCAATTAAGAGGCTCAATGCATTTCAACAAGGTAAGTCATTTGAAATACGCAAATGCAAGTTATTTGATAAAAGTGCATTCAGTTTTCCTAAATGGGAGTATGCTGTATAATGCTATGGTGAGGCAATCATTTAAAAGGTAATCGTGATTGACATTTTGGTCTCTCACAATCATAAAAACATTACACATTAAATGCATTGTGAAAGCACCCCAAATACCACTTTGTTTCCTTTTTACTTGTGGGCTCCTTTACAGACTTGCACACACGTACACATACCTTACAGCAGACATTTCTGCATTAATATAGAATATCACGCCCACCAATTTCCTTCTGCTCGAGCGGTAGCGACTCCAACCTCATGATTCCTGCCAGTTGTATTTTAATTCGAGTATTGCTTGAGTCAATTGTAAGAAGATCAATCTGAACAAAATTCACTTTAGAGAACACATTTTATACTACTTTCTTTCCTTTTCTCTTCCTTTCATCACTTTTCTGCTGTGAAATGTAAATTTCTCTCAATCCAAATCGAATTTGGGGAATCCATTATTAATCCAGAATGTTTCATCCCCTCCACAAATTACATAGCGCACAACAAATTAATGAATAACTACTTTTCAATTCATTTGAAGTAAAAAAAATCATGACTGTTATTGTCACCAATCAGCGTCCGGCTATGCTCAAGTGTTGCCAACGAGTTCAGGCCTGATCCGCTGAGCTCGCTTACGATTGGCTGTGTAGAGTATGTGGGCGGGGAGGATATCCCTCTTCCCAGTTGACGCTCCAGGAGGACGCGATGCATAAGTAATGGTTGCTAGCACGTAATTCAATAATTACATGCCAGCAGCTTCAGTAATGGCTTACTGAATAATAATAATACATTTCATTTCTTAAGCGCCTTTCAAAACTCTCAAAGACACTTTACAGTCACAGGATATTTTTTCTGGGGATAAGCAGCGGCAGCCACACGTGCCAGCGTTCACTCAACCCGGAAGTAACATTAAAAAAAAAAAACTATCCATCCATTTTCCGTACCGCCTATTCCTTATTAGTGTTGTGGGGGGTGTTGGAGTCTATCCCAGCCGTTTGGGCAGCAGGCGGGGGACACCCTGAATTGGTTGCCAGCCAACGCAGGGCACACAATAGACATACAATAGTCACTCTCACACTCACACCTAGGGACAATTCGGAGTGTTCAACCTGCCTGAAGACCCAAGGATATATGTTGTCATACTACAGTAGGTGTGAATTTATTTTATGAATACGTCTGTGTAAGCTCTCAGTCGTACAGGAGTGGTCCATCGATGAAAAGGTTTCTTCAGGTTTCATCGATGGACCACTCTTGTACGACTGAGAGCTTACACAGACGTTTGGCCCTAGATATATATCCCTACTGTTCAGACATGGCGGTGCCGGACTCTACTATGATCAGAATCAGAATCAGAATCATCTTTATTGCCAAGTATGTAGAACACACAAGGAATTTGTTTCCGGTAGAACACGCTGCACTAGTATCGTCGTCAAAAAAAAACAAACAAACTGCTAAGTGGCACTATACAGTTCCATTTTACAGTTCCATACAGTTCCATGATAGGACCTATCAAGGCAGAGTCCGGCACCGCCTTGTCTGGACAGTAGGGATATATATATAGGGCCTAAACTACCAGTATGACTTTAGTTTGCTGACGAAGTTTCTTGGCTAAGAAGCGAAACGTCCGACACCTTCAAAGAAGTACAGATGACGGCTGAAGAAACCTTTTTATCGATTATTTTACGAATGTTAGAGCATCGGTGTCCTATACTTTTCCGTTCAGTGTTTGACTTAAACACAAATTCCATCCAAAATATGGCACTGAAGCAACTTACAAACAAATTCACCTTACGAACGACCACTCGGAACGTGTCTTGTTCGTAAGGTGTAAAGCGTCTGCATAAGGCCACCTTCAATAAATGACAATTAAAAATGATTTCCATATATATGGCACACCACATTCTAAGGCGCTACCGTAAAGTCAGGGGTTACGTTTGATATCTCCCAGCATGGACCGCGCACTACTTCTTCAGGGGGAAATAGAGTTGGTGGCTCCTGACAGTACGTAATTGCGAGACCCGCTGTGGCTCAATATTACTTCACATATAAGGCACACCAACGTATAAAGCGCAGGCTCATCTTTTGAAGAAAATAAAGTGTTTTTGGTGCGCCTTATACACCGGAAAATATGGTACTAACTGGCGAGAGACTGCAAAATCTGATAGATAACTGGCTGGCTATCTGTTGGCTATCTATCCAGCTAGCTTGCTATCTATTAGGTAGCTAGCTGGTTGGCTAGGTATCTATTAGCTGTATATTGGCTAGCTATCTGTTGGGTGTCTAATAGCTAGCTGGCTCGCTTTCTATCTATTTGAGTTACTTCCGGGTTGCGGGTTGAGTGAACGCTGGCGCGTGTGGCTGCCGCTGCTCACCCACAGAAAAACTGATCCTGTGACTGTAAAGTGACCTTGAGAGTTTTGAATACGCTTATGAATGACATGTATTGTTATTATATTATAAATTTCGTGAAATTTTAAAGAAGCAATGTTATATTTTTTATATTACCATGACTGTAGAGACCCCCGAACAAATTGCCTTCTCACAAAACTATTTAAACATGATGAATGAGCCCAGAAAAGAATAACCCTTTGTTCCGTGACTGTAGGTAAGCCCCACCACTGCCACCTAATTAAGACCCTGATTAACACCATGATGAGGCAATACCCATGTAGTCCCAGCATCTTTCACATCAGGCTTCAATAGCACTTATCTACCAGTTTTTATATACTCTGTCTCAGTTTGACGCTATCATCCCATCACCGTTCATACCCCAGCCACTTCAATAAATCTTCCAATGGACACCTTGTACTTAATGATTTGTTAATTATGATTACTGCCAGCCATGATAAACAAACAGCAGTGTCGAAGTGATGAAAGTCAGCAGCTCCCCCCGGTTCCCCTTGACACTTCAAATATGGCAGTCTTAATTGTGAGTTTTGGCATCCCCCTTATCACCATCATCATCATCACTCCATCTGTTTTCTTCTCTCTTTTTGTGGCTGCTTTTATTCATTCTCCTCTCAGGAAAGACAGTGATTACCCCTATGCCGATGGGCTGCATAATGGTATCAGCGCCGCCAACCGAACGGTGAATTAAATTGTATTTGCAGCTACTGTGAAGCCGTGATGACGGGGGCAGATGCCTTTGTGGTGTTATCATTATAACACAATGGTCATGTTGTCATCAACCTTGCCATCGCCAATTGAAAAGGCATGATTGTGTGTTCGGGGGCTTTTTGTCCTGTCCTCCAGCTACTCCTCACCAAGCCTGCCACCCCACCTCCAGCCGTTTTGTTGTGAATAGGAGCAATTTTCTAAGAGCTATGAAATCACGTAATAGCTCCTAATATGCAGCTGCTTGGCACAGTGAGGCAGCCTCTATTAACATGGAAGTCAAACATAATATGTGTTTTGGCTGCAGAAGTGTTGAATACACGAGCATGGGTGAGATGTATTCAAATGAAAACGTCTGTAACTGTCATCGTCACAAACACAAACTATTTGCTCTTTTTCCCCCCTTTTTTTACATCCTTCGTTTCAAATTCCGTCTTCTCTAAAGTGGTTTCAAAGCTTTGTGGAGAATCATTTACGGGTTGGGGGAATGAGTGGAGGGTCAAAACGTTTCAAACAAGTTGCTGTGCCCTTTATGTTCCTTTCAACTGTGACAGATTTGTAAAGCATTCATTTGATGAGTCATATTGAAATTGCCCTTACTTTAATGAGTGTTTTTCCAAAATATGCTTTTCAAACCACTGTACATGAGGATATAACACGTCCTCATTCGGGTGCTTGATCAATTTGTTTCTCGCTCTTTCTCTTCCTTAGTTTCTACGATGGTCATTGAAGAGATCACTGCCATTCAGGAGCAACTGGAGATTGAGAGGACATGCAGGGGAAGTGCTGAAGCCCTGGCCTCCAAGGTGAATTTCTATCTAGCATTTTAGTATTTGATCCTAATGACTATCACGCCTGTTCCCCGCCCCTTCCCATGTTGTCCGTTGTTGTTGTTGAGAATAACAAACAAATCTGACAAATAACAATGTGGAGAGAAAAATGATCACATGTATGATTATTTGTCAAGCAAACATTGCACCAAACACAGTATAAGGGTCCAATCACAGTAGTTTGATGACTTGAACAAAAGAAAAAGCTGTTTGTGACCAAACGGTTCTTGTTCTCTTCTTGTGTCTTCTGAATTGCATTCTATTCTTTTGATTCAAAGCACATTTTTGGAGTCTTCGCTGAGTTGTTTTTGAGAGTGATGGAGTCTACACATTGTAGTTTGTAGCTTTTTATAATAATAATAATAATAATACATTTCATTTATATGCGCCTTTCAAAACTCTCAAGGTCACTTTACAGTCACAGGCTAAGTTTTTCCGTGGGTGAGCAGCAGCAGCTACACGTGCCAGCATTCACTCAACCCGAAAGTAACTCAAATAGATAGAAAGCTAGCTTGCTCGCTAATAGATAGCTAATAGCTAGATAAATAGCTAGCCAGCTAGATAGCAAATAGAGAGCTAGCATGAACGAATAGCAGCTAGCAGGTGACAGTGTAAGTGAGTGTGTTATCGGCAAGAAAGCATGGCAACTTCACTCGGATATCATCAAGAGGCAACCTGGAAGTTCGTCATCCATTGACAACGACCATCACAAAGTAAGCGAGCTTGGCGGATAGGGACCTGAACTCGTTGGCAACACTTCAGCATAGCCAGGCAACGATTGGTCAGCTTTGGTGTCCGTCGCCTAAACATCCAGCCAGCCCTTGAAACCTCCAATGTGTTTGTGTGCCAATCGTATTTGAGCTCTGACGGAAAACAAGTCGCGCAATACAAAATCTAATTTACAGCATCTCTGTCCAAACATTTTTCGATATACAGTACGCGCTAAAATGTTCGTATGTACCGTTTTTCGTAACTTTAATATTCGTAAGCTGCGGAGCGTCTGTGTTTATGTTTTTCTTCAAAATGGGCTTATTTTTTTACACAATTCGTCCTGATGATTGAACATGTTGGATATGGCAATGCAATGGATTCAACATGAAAATACGGTTTAAAATGATCAGTCATGTTTGATGAATAACATAAGAATATGAATAAAATATGATCACTTAAAAAAACATAATGTACAGATGGGAAGATTCTTACTATTTGTTCATCTGCATTGTCGTCTTCTGATTTATGCTTTTCCAAACATGATCATAGCCTTTGCATGTATCCTGCCATTATGACTGATTGCAGGGCAAAAGAAAAGAAGAAACAGCTCGTCTGCCCAGTTGGTTGCACGGCTATCTTATTTTCTTGCTAGATTGTCCTGATTGTAAATGCAAACTCACAGCCACTTCACATATTTGAACATTTGAATATGAGCTCTCGAAGGAACATTGGCTTTGTGTTCCAATGGTCTTCATTTGAGCACATTGTATCCCTTGTCCCTCATGCACAACGTTTACATTGTATTAAATGAAAACAGTGCTTTACAAATAGTATTGTATTACATTGAAAATAAAAGGTGCTAAAGGTGGCCTTTATTCTTGTCATGTTTCCAGAAACCAGATATCTACAATTAGTCATCGTATTACGTAATTCGATTCTCAAAGTCCAAAACACTCAGAGTCACAAGTGACATTCTTATAGCCAAAGTAATTTCAAAGAATATTACATCTGTGACTGTCGCCACGCTTTTGAGTCTTTGAGAAGTTATCATACATTACATGGTAAAATATCTCCAAGTATCTCTTAATCATATTCTGTCCATGGAGGAACTACTGCATGAGGGATTTGAGGCATTTGAATAATTTCATACTTTTTGGTTGACAGCAAATATAACCCCAACCTGAGTGCAGGGACCCCTCATAGCAGAGTCCGGCACCGCCATGTCTGGACAGTAGGGGATATATATATATATAGGGCCTAAACTACCAGTAAGACTTTAGTTTGCTGACGAAGTTTCTTGGATAAGAAGCGAAACGTCCGACACCTTCAAAGAAGTACAGATGACGGCTGAGGAAACCTTTTCATCGACAGCAAATATAAATTATTATTTTTAAACTTAATGATAACCAGCTTTGATAACCTGTTTAACATAATGTTTGTATTTTTACATAACGAACTTTCTCACAACAGTGAGAATCACTAAGTTTGGTGACTATCATTAAAGACAGTGTTTTACGCAGTATAAGGCGCTTTAGAATATAAAGCGCACCTTCAATGAATGGCCTATTTTGAAACTGTTTTCATATACAGTGATACCTTGGTTTACGAACCCCTTGGCTTACAAACTTTTCGGTTTACGAACGTTACATTTATGAAAATTTTACCTTGGCATACGAACTTTTTTTGTACACGGAGCTGCCTCAATGAGTGATGTGTCGTTCGCAAATGAGCCCGTTCTTCTAACAACAAAATCGCAGCCGACTGTTTTTGTCCTCTATTCCCTGCTTCCAGTCTTCGGTTAAAGCCACGTGATTGGTCAAGAACGCAGCAGTGAGGTGGCGGGGGGGATAAACGTAAAAGAGACAGGCAGACAACCGTGAGAGTTTCAACTTTGGTAGTTCAAAGGCAGAGTGTAGACTGCAAGGTTAAAATATCCCATCAATCAGGCTTCACAAACAACCCGCACCAGCCATCTGTACACTTTATGCAAAAAGCTATCAACCCAGCTAAACAGAACACAATTGATCAGGAACTAGATACAATTATTGCAGAGAAAGCACCTCCAAGGGATCATTCCTCAAGATGGTGAAAGAAGAAGATTACGTTTCTCATCAAGTGTTTAATGCTGATGAAACCGGCCACTCCATTCCATCAAGCCATCCACGACCATCACAAAGGTAAATAAAACGACTTCATTATACAGTACAGTTTATTTCTTTAATTATAATACCATAGCACATTTATTATACATAAAATAAGGTATATTTTGTGTAGTGTTAAAGGACAACTGACGTCTCCGGACAAGTTGTGTCCATAATTTGTAAAATGGCGTCAAATGACTTCTACTGAGCGTATTTTACAAAGATTCCACCGCATATAGCTATATTTTACGTTTTAAGACTCTTGCCGAATATTCCAGAAGTCTTGTTTTTGAGTTGGTGACGAGTCTGTACGTGACGTCACTGAAGGAACGCCCCTGACCGAAAAAAAAGGACACATTGTAGCAGTCCTTCCATCACGTTAATGCTTGTTTGGTATGGAAAACCTCGTGCTGCAGCAGAAAGAGCCAGAAGAGGACATCCAAGCTCCATGTAAGGAATTTATCAGCCTGTGGAAACAGGTTGATTCATTGCTCACAGGAGCTCGGTGGCTATTTTCTGCCTCTTTTTGGGTGAGACATTTCCCCCCAATGTTGCCTCAAAATGGTATGGAATACATTCTTTAATCGATTGCAAACATGTATGCTTTCCTCTTCAGAACGATTTGAATCATATGCATAACTGGATGTGTAACAAGAAAGCATATTCTCTGAATCTGAAGCCATTGTTTTGATTCTCCAGCAATGCAAGACGTCTTGGCGTGACCTCACGAACTGGGGGCGGCACTTTCTGAAAATGCCCAATTCGCAGCTCAATTTTTTGCAGATTTTGGACACTTTGAGTTATTTTTATTGGTGTTTTGCATTTGAATAAAAATATCATACTGCATGTTTTGGGTATTTTAGATGCTATAAAACGTTTTTCTGATGTCAGTTAGGAAACAAAAAAGTGACGTCGGTTGTCCTTTAAGCCTTAGAAAATTTGAAAGTAGAAAATGATGTTTTATGGGGACCTGGGAACAGATTATTCTCATATTAATGGTTTCCTATGGGAAATTAATTTTTGGGATACACACTTTTCGCCTTACACCAGGGGTGTCAAAGTCATTTTTTGCCGCGGGCCACATACTATTTCTATGAACGCAAGGAGAAAATTTACATGCGCAGGATCGGATATATCGATAGTCCGGTTATATCGATATTTTTTCCGACTCCCGAGAATATTGATATAACGAGACTTTACTGTATAAGGTGCAATAGATTATAAGGCGCATGGTAAGCTTATAAAAATAGATGCCATATACATTGTAGAGTGGAAAATACGTTCCTTTCCACCTTAATTTCCAAAGTGAAACTTCATAGTTGAAGCATATAACTTTCATCTTTCTTTTTTTCTGCTTTCATCCACACAGTTGAACAAACAGAACCATGCTCTGAAACGGCAAAGCATGATGTTGCTGTCTCAACTTAGCCCAGCGACCATCAGCGAGATAAACCTCAAGGATGAAGGTGGAGAAAGTGACGAGTTAAACATTGCCAGCTGCTTGTCAACCACGTGCCTGACCAAAATCTCAGGTGCAGATTTTCTCTCAAAATACAGTGTACAGCAGGGGTCTCAAACTCAATTTACCCGGGGGCCGCTGGAGGCAGAGTCTGGGTGAGGCTGGGCCGCATCAGGATTTCCACAAGAAATCACAGATAAAACATTCCAATGTTCTCAAAGTCTTTATTTTTAACACACACAAAAAGGAATTAAATGAATAAAAATAAATTAGCCAGTAATAAATAAATAAAATAATTATAATGATCTTTCATCTAGAACTGCTTCATGTCATCACAAAGAGGGTACAGCAAGTCCTGAAGAATGAATGTCTCTCTGTGTCTTTGTTTTGTCATATTGTCTCTATGCTGTCATATTATTTATTATTTAGTTGTTTTTTTTGTTATTTTGACTTCAAGACGGCGCCGCGAGAGTGGCTGCCTTTCCAGCAGCTCATGTATTTTGTTTTTATACTTTCATTCCTTTCATCACTTTGCTGCTGTGAAATGTAAATTTCTCCACTGTGAGACTAATAAAGGCATATCCAATATCCAATATCCAATAAGGCAGATACAGACGACAGAAAAAAACAGGAAAACTAATTATTTTAATAAAGTTTCAAATGTCTGTTTTCACAGTTCTTTAACCTTTTACTTTAACATAAAGAAAATATTGAACATGAACTGTCCTAAACATGGCTTCTCTTGCCTACTTGTTCAGCTCCACACAGGTTTCATTCATATCAATCATGCGGGCCACACTAACATTAATCTTTCATATAAAGGCGGGCCGCAAAATATTCTTTCGGGGGCCGCAGGTTTGAGACCACTGGTGTACAGTATGATGGTCACCACCTTGTTTTTAATTTTTTAACATAAACACACAAAAAGACATGTACAATTCTTCTTTCATGTTGATTTGATCTTTTTTTGTATGGAATTCATTCTGATTTGAAGACTATTTTATTTTATGTTAAAAACTTGATGTGTACATTGTCTAGGCCAAGTGTCATTTAAAAAAAATGGTATCCTTTTTCAGAACTGCAAAGTCAATTGCAGTTAACCCAGGAGGAGAAAAATCATCTTTGTGAAAATCTTGCAACGCTGAAAGAACAACTTGAGCAAACCAGGCAAGAAGTGAGTGCCTTCGGTGCGGACATTTCCATGGTTCGGCATTCACATATCATATTGGCACATTTTTTTTGTGAAGAACTACTCTGCGTTATCGCATCGACAACCAATCAGCATTAGTTGCAGAGCAACGTGGTGGCAAGGGATGGTCCGGAGTCATGTTGTATTGAAAATGTTGTATTTATAGCCACTAATTATACACCCAGCAAAAAAGCAACATTGCTGTGAAATACAATAAATAAATAAAATGCAGTTGTGCAACACAGTCAGAATAGAAGCGGGAACAAGCCAAAATACAAAGCATTTTGAATTGGGACGAATACTCAGGTTTTCCTCCCATTTTCCGAAAACACAGTGGAGTGGAGAAATTTACATTTCACGGCAGCAAAGTGATCAAAGTAAGAGGAAAGGAAGAAGTGAAAAAGTAGAAAAACAAAATACAGAACCTGCTGTAAAAGCAGCCATTCTCGAGGCGCCATTTTGAAGTTAAAACAAAAAAAAAAACACTGAATAACAAATAATGTGACACAACACAAAGCACCCACACAGTCATTCAATCTTCAACATTTTGTGCACCGTCTTTGTTGGATGAAGCAGTTCTAGATGAAAGAGGACAGGATCAAAGCGTCATTTTCTACAGTGGATCAGGGACGTCATGATGAAATGTGCACGTCTTCTACAGGCTAAATGTTGAAAGCAAACACGAAGCTATAGCATCCATTGACGAAAAGAGATTGTCTCACATCACATGTGGGAAGTAAGTTGCAGCTTTCAGATGACGCATGCACAATATCACGAGAGTGAATATTCATGTGGCGTGCAATTTTCTTGCTTATAATAGCAATAGCATACACGTAAAAATAATTGAACGCATTCCCCTTATTCAACATCTGTATGTGTAATCGTATGTACCTGCCACACTCAAGCCCCTTTGCTTCTCTGTTACTCATACACGGCAGTCACAAATGTTCGCTGCTCAATAATGGATGGATCCAAAGAAGTGACATTGGCAATAACTAATGATGGGAAAACAAAGCTTCATGAAGCACTTGTGTTTTTTTATTCTTCCAGATGATGCTCTTGGTTTGAATATGAACATTAGTGCAAAGGAAATGTCTTAAAAATCGACTGCATCTTTAAACCAAGAGTGCCATCTAGAGGAGTCAAAAACCAGTGCTTCATGAAGCTTCACTACTAGCCCATCACTAGCAATAACCTCCAGAGAGCAGAGGTAAAGCTCATTCACTTGAACAAAAGTACTGAGCTATAGTTGGAAACAATTTATTAGCTTGAAGAATGGAGTGGCCAGGGTGGAAATCGTCAATGAGGACTCACAAAAAGATGCTAAGGCTAAAGCTTATGCTCGTGTTCCAAAACGTACAAGGTCATTCATCTTTACAATTCAATGGAGGTTATGTCATGACATTGTCATGGCTTCATCTGGGACGAGCTAACAAAAGTTCATTGATATAATAATAATAATACAATAATAACAATAACATAATAATAATAATAATAATAATAATAATAATAATAATAATAATAATAATTTTCAACTCTCAAGGTCACTTTACAGTCAAAGAATAAAGTTTTTCTGTGGGTGAGCAGCGGCTGCCACACGTACACTCAACCCTGTAATTTCATATGTGATGTATGTCATGCATATTAGCATATTTGACAATAAAGCTGACTTTGACTTTGAAGTAACTCAAATACCGCAGATAGAAAGCTAGCTAGCTAGCTAATGGATAGCAAATAAATAGCCAATATATAGCCAGATAGCCAAAACCTCGACAGCTTACAGCCAGTCAGCTAGACAGCTAATAGCTAGCTAGCTAATGGATAGCAAATAAATAGCGAATAGATAGCCAACAGCTATACAGCTAATAGCCAGCCAGCTAGCTAATGGATAGCAGCAGCAAAATACACTTGAAACTTTTTTTCAAGCTAATTAAAATAACAAATTGCGAGCTAACTCTTTGGTACATTCTTCAGTAAGATGATGACCCAAAACACACCACATTTCAGAAGCAAGACGGAAACATTGGGAAGCAAATATCCACACTGAGACCCTACCAAGTATATGTTCACCTGGCTAAAGGGGTGACGAATGGGAATGACCCTCCAAAATAAGATGAAACAAAATTTTACAAGGCATCACTCAAGATTGATGCAAAGTGAGGTGATGTAAGTGGGTTGGCGATCAACATGTTTTGTTTTAGTCATTTCAAGCTATTTCAAGTAATGTTTCCAATACTTGGTCAGCCAAAAGAAAAAAAAGAATGGTCTGTTTCTGACCCACATGTAAATACCTGTAATTAAAATCTGAAATAGCTCACATTCACATTCCCTTTGAACTTGACTGATGGACGACAAATGGATTTCCGCTGTGGCGTTAACCATTGATTGACTGTCCTGCCCGTGACCCTTCATTGTTTCCTGTAAATCCAACCTTTTTTCCATTCATTTCTATTTGCAGCTCCTGGAAGAAAAAGGAGCTAATGCTGTTTTAATGACCGAAACAGTGCAACAAAAGAAGCTGCTAAGAAAATATCACAGAGGTGAAGAATAGGAGGGATTAAATTTCAGGAAAAAAAATGTTTGAATTTTAAAAACGTTTATTGCATGATGAATACGGCTTAAAAATGTGTCTCTCTCCAGTGTCTAAGCTCGCTGTGGAGGAATTTGAAACCCTACAGGGCAACTTGAACCTGGAGCGGGACTTGAGAGAGGGGGCAGAGACCTTTGCCAGAGCCGTGAGTTATAATACAATTTCAGTGTTGTCATTGTAAGATATTCATCCTGTGTTATATGCAATGTTAGACTTGCAACGCTGTTTTTGAACTACCTTCCCAAGAGTGGTGGCGTTTGTTGTTTCAGATGGTTGTTGAGCAAAAGATGCTGAAGAGACAGAGCCAGATTCTGATGCAGAGCACCACACCTAGCCACGCTCTACAGGAGGCGCTCAACCAGGTTACATCACTGACAAAGGATTTGGAAACCTTAAAGCAGGAGCACCAGAGCCAGGTAGAACTCCCGATAAACTTGGGATACAAAAACAAACAAAAAAAGCACACGTTGGGAAAACTGAATCTTGACCAACTTTAAACTCAAAAGTGCTAAAAGTCTATTTTCAAGTTTGATGTGTTTTAATAGCGAGCGGCCCAGTGGCTGAGTGGTTAGCGCGTAGACCTCCCACTCCTGAGGTTTTGAGTTCAATCCCGACTCGGGCCTTCCTGTGTGGAGTTTCCATATTGTCTAAAAACATCCTGGATTTCATAATGCAGTCAGAGGTAATGTATACTCCGTTGTGATGATGTTTTTGGAATGTGGAAGGAAACCGGAGTACCCGACAAAAAGCTATCTATTAGCTGGCTGGCTGGCTAGCTATCTGGCTAGCTGTCCATTATCTATCTAGCTGGTTATTTGGCTGGATATCTAATATCTATCTATTGGCTGTCTGGCAAGCTATATAGCTAGCTATCTAATAGCTATCTATTAGCTAGCTAGCTAGCTTTCTATTTGAGTTACTTCCGGGTTGAGTGAATGCTGGCGCGTGTGGCTGCTTCTGCTCACACACAGAAAAACTTATCATGTGACTGTAAAGTGACCTTAAGACTTGAAAGGCGCTTATAAATGAAATGTATTATTATTATTATTATTATTATTATGAAAAATCCAGGCAGACCCCGGCAGAACATGCAACTCCACACAGGGAGGCAAAAACTGGAATTGAACCTGGTACCTTTCACTGTGAAGTCAACTTGCTAACCACTCAAATACCGAGTCAACTAGTCACCAGTTGCAAAATACAGTAAAGTCTCGTTATATCGATATTCTCGGGAGTCCGAAAAATATCGATATAACCGGGACTATCGATATATCCGACCCTGCGCACATGTAATTTTCTCCTTGCGTGCATAGAAATAGTATCGTAATAAGTGGGACTATCGATATAACCGATATCGATATTACGAGACTTTACTGTAATTGTTCGCGGCAGCATTAGTTGAGAGTTATTATTTCTTAGCCTACAAGGAGTTAGTCATTTTTTTCATGTGACATGCATAAAACCTACTGTATCTCCTGCCACCTCAGAAAAACTACCTCCAATCCCTACTGGTACTTTGTTTATATTTGTATTTTACTGTGTGTCATTCTTTTGTCAAATAGAATAATAAAAGTTAAAACACGAATACACATGAGGCAAAACATAACCTCAGGGTGAACTAAACATTTTGCACATTGAGATTAGCATCAAAGAACACGCTCAGTATTGAAAGCCAGAAGCTTGGCCGCAAACCAGCTCCTACCTCCACTGTGAAACAATTAGAGCTGAGTGGGATCAGTGATCTCTGTTGGTGCTATACAGAAGGTGAACATACCCTTCGTTTGATAAACAATTGGAACTTGGAAAAGGTTACGGACAAGGGGGTGGAGAGCAGCCCACTGAATGTCAGCTGGCATCCACCCAGGATTTAGCAACAATTACTACTGTAGGAGTTGATGCAAAAAATAGAATTGAAACATTATTATTATTATTTTTTTAATATAAAACTATGTGTGCACGCGTGTGTTCAGATAAAGAAACTGGAAGACAAATTCAGTAGCTGCGACACACTAAAGGAGCTGACAGCCTTGAGGTGTGAACTTGAGCTTGTGGAGGAAGAGAAGAGGGAGTGCAGTGATGAGTGCTCCAAGGCCCAAGTGGAGGTCAAGGCTCTGAGATTTACAGGTGAGAACCATGAAAACAAGCTATGTTGTGACAAATAATACAAGTAAAAGCACAACCAAGTATGAAGGGCTTGATGCGGCCTGGTGGTCGGCTGGTTAGCATTTCCGCCTCACAGTGCAGAAGTGGCAGGTTTGATTCCGGGCTCAGGCCTTGGTCTATGAAGTTTGTATGTTCTCCCCGTGCCCAGGTAGGTTTTCTGCAGTTACAGTTATACCTTGGCCTACGAACTTAATTGGTTCCCAGAAAGTGTGTGTAAGGCAAAACGTGTGTATTCCAAACATTAATTTCCCATAGGAAACTATTAAAATGAGAATAATCCATTCCCGGTCCCCATAAAACATAATTTTCTACTCAATAATCCTTAAAACTACACAAAATATACCTTATTTTATGTATAATAAATGTCATGGTATTGTAATTAAAGAAATAAACTGTACTGTATCATAAAGTCGTTTTATTTACCTTTGTGATGGTCATTGATGGCTTGATGGAATGGAGTGGAAGGAGGTGGGAGGGAGAATCACATTCCATCAGGACTGTAGGAAAGTGGGTTAGCCTATCTTTCATAGGCTTATGGCCACTTCTCTTCCTGTGTAATGAAAGTCCGGTTAGGCCGGTTTCATCAGCATTTAACACTTGATGAGGAACGTTGCCTTCTTCTTCCACCATCTTGAGGAATCGATGAGAAGGTTTCTTCAGCCGTCATCTGTACAAAAGTGAAGGTTTCGGACGTTTCGCCTCCTATCCAAGAGACTTCGTCAGCGAAGTTCAGTTCGCTGACGAAGTCTCTGAAGAAACCTTCTCATCGATGGACCACTCCTGTACGACTGAGAGCTTACACAGACATCTTGAGGAATGATTCCTTGTAAGCTTTGGCAGCTTTATCGTCAGAACTGGCTGCCTCATCATGACAAATGACACTATGAATCCCTGTACGACACTTAAAAGTCCTCGAACCATCCGTGGCTAGCCTTGAAATCATCAATGGATGACGAACTTCCGGGTTGCCTCTTGGCGAGATCAGAGTGAAGTTGCCATGCTTTCTCTGCGGTAATTTTACCCAGTTCCTCATCAATTGTGTTGTGTTTCGCTGGGTTGATAGCCTTTTGCATAAAGGGTCTCAAGGAGCTCTGGGGTGTACATCTTGGAAGTTGTGATTTTGCAACAGCAACAAATGCAGGCAGACACACTAGAAACTTCATTAATAGCTGGTTCCCATGCTTGACTTTTCTCTTCAAATTGTACAGATGGCTTGTGTGGGTTTTTTGTGGAGCCTGATTGATGGGATATTTAAACCTTGCAGTCTACACCCTTTGAACTATCAATAAAGTTGAAACGAGTCCATATTTCACTGTTTTCTATTCATTTTCTCACCTTTTCACTTTTGTTTTTTCCTTGTTGTGCTATCAGGCTCTGTCGTCTGCCTTTCCTATTTCATGTGCTCACTGTGCTTCTGTTTCTCCAACCCCTCCTACTTCTCCTCACTGCTGCGTGTGTCTGTAATTCAATCACGTGCAGCTCTAACCGAAGTCTGGGGGCGGGGAATAGAGGACAAAAAAAGTCGGCTGCCATTCCCAGACCCTCTTCGTTCACTTCAGAGATCCAGCTCCAAGAACCGACTCATTCGCGAATGACACATCACTCACTGTGGCGCTTCGTGTTTCCCGAAAAATTGTTCGTATGGCAAGATTATATTCTCGCGAATTTAACGTTTGTAAGGCGAAAAGTTCGTTAGCTAAAGTGTTCGTAAGCCAAGGTATACAAGCCCATATTCCAAAAACAAAAATGGAAGGCTAATGGAAAACTCAAACTTGTCCCTCGTCATGATTGTGAGTGTGAATGGTTGTTTGTGTACGCAACCCTCGTGAGGATAAGGAAAGGTCAACCACCAATGACAAGTTACTAAATAATTTTATTATTTTATTGTTCAGTTGAAGAACTTCAAAAGAAATTGGAAATGGCCCCAAAACCATCAAATCTTCCAGTTGCGGCAAGTCCGCTGCCACCACTTCCACCACCACCACCACCTCTTCCAACCTCTGCAGCGTTCAACCCACTCAGGTAACTTTTTTCTGCCCTTAGTGGTTTGAATTTTTAATTTTGTTTGGAAAAACAACAATATGAGACGACAGCAGACTGATATATGCGTCTGATATCATCTGATACATGATGCTGTAAAAGTCGGCAGAGTTGTTTTTCAAAGGCATATTTTTGTAATAAGGACTAGAATTTTCCGCCGGGGGGGGGGGGGGGGTGTTCTAATCCATCCATGCGTGGGAGGGGGGACTCCACGTTAGTGTCTAAGTGCTGGCACAAGCACGACGATCATATACTGTACTCTTCGTAGTGTAAATATTTGCGTTTTGCAACATAAACATTAAAACGTGTTTGCGGCAGATGACTCGATTGTACAACAGAGTTTTACTGTATAATGACACTATCGGATTAGCGGTAAATCGAGTTTCACCCTTGCCATGCTTTCCCCATCGGTTTTCATTAGCCGTAGTGTAACTTGACAGTTAGCCAGTGGTAATGGCGCGTGAGATCTAGGTAGATAGCGCAAACTACTCAAGTGACGTTGTGTGTGATGGCGAAAGTGCGAGGCAAATTGACAAGAGTTCGGGAATCAAAAACTGTTTTAGATGGGTAAGCGATTTTTATTGTTCTGGAACTTTTTGCTTTATCTGTACACTTCTTTTTTTGCTCTTTCAAGCATTTACATCTTAGATCCTATGATACCATATTATGTTTAAATTGACAATATAATGATGTATACATATTGAAAAATGAAAATTCATTCAGAAGTGTGGAAAATGTTGAAACTCTTACAGAAACTTTACAAAGAACAAATGCAATGTTTGAAGCATGGCAAAAGGCAAATACTGCCCCCTCTTAGGAGGGTAAAACATTGCCAGAGGTCTGACCAGCGCTTTATCTGCACCACTCCCTCAAAAAAGAAAAACAAAAACCCGAACACATTGGGGAATGATTGTGCTCCACATATTCCCGAATGAATTCGGGAATGACAGTGAATGAGTTAATGGACATAATTTCTAGACGCTGCCGAAGCGTTGAGGGAGTCCGTTTTGGTGGTCTCAGTATAGTATCTCTCTTTAAGGCGGGCTCTCCCACTCTCACTGGAGCGTTTCACAACCTAGTGTGAAGCGGCTGGGATGAAGATCGACACCTCCAAATATGAAACAATTGTTCTCAGTCAGAAAAGGGTGGAGTGCCCTCTACGGGTTGGGAAGGAGATCTTGGCCCAAGTGGCGGAGTTTCAGTATTTGGAGTCTTGTTCACGAATGAGGGCAGAAGGGAGCGAAAACAAAAATGAACATTTGTGGCAGCTTTTGAGTGCAAAAAGAACTGATTGATTTGTGTTCATTCCATAGCTCGCTGCTGTCATTGATCAGAAAACGACAAAACAGCAGCGATATTCCACTTGTGGTCCACAATTCTGACAAGAGAGCAGGTACAAACATTGCAAATGGTTTATTGATTCCTCAAAAGCTTTTCATTTCTACCATAAGACTGCCATTTCTTGTCTTAGATGCTAGCTGCTAGTGCAAACGTGTTGTGCACAAAACCCGTGAAACACTTTGGATCGCCGCTTGTGTCGTGTTCTGGTTAGCTTCCACAAGCTAACACTCAAGCCACATTTTGGCTACTTGGAGAAATTAGTACGTCTTATGAGGGCTGCTTTCAATTTCAAATAAAAATGTGTTTGTTTTTCTGCATCTCGACGCACTAAAGTGAGAGTACGGATTTAAGTAAATTGAGGGAACATATTATCATTGATTCCTCTCATTCCTTGGCTCCATAATCAACATAATAAAACTCAAACTTGAGGTTTCTTCAATATCCCGAAAAACAATGGGTCCAATGAGCTTTTAGAATACATAATTGGTGTTTCAAGTGTTTGCTAATTGTGCACATTCAATCCAAATCAGTGACTTTGTTTCTTGACACAATTCCGTGTGTGGGTGTGCGCGCGTGTTTGTACGGCTGTACTTGTGAGGACAACCATGATTATATACCAGGGGTGTCCAAAGTCGGTCCTCGAGGGCCGTCGTCCTGCCTGTTTTCCAGCTCTCCCAGGAGCACCGCACCTGATTAAAATCATCAGGACCATTTTGATGCTGCTTCAGAGCTGGCTGATGAGCTGATCATTTGAATCAGGTGCGTTGCTCCTGGGACAGCTGGAAAACAGGCAGGACAGCGGCCATCGAAGACCGACTTTGGACACCCCTGCTGTAAAGTGTCCTCGAGAGATTTGAGAGGTGCTCATAACTTAAAATCATTTATATTATTATTTTTGGAGAGGTCCTTACAAACGCATCAAAATTGATTTTGTGTGTGTTTTTTCATTTCACTTGGATACACACACACACATTTGACTCTCTCCCGCTATGTTTTGGATTTTTTAGAGATTTATGTTCCAACAAAACTTAAACTGTAGAAAACAGTCTCATGGGATTGAGTGCGCGTGTGTGTGTGTGTGTGTGTGTGCGTGCGTAATAGGACTATTTTATCTATGCGATTCAAATCTATCAGCGTGTGTTTTACAGAAGTGGATGTCAGGCAGCAGGCCGTCGAGGAAATGATGAACAGGATCAAGAAAGGGGTTCAGCTTCGGCCTGTCACGCAGAGACCTACTAACCGTGTTCAGGTTAGTCGATTTTTTTTGTATTCGAATTTAATCATTTGATTAATGTGATGCATTATGATATGAATAACATACACTGACTTTATTATCCTTGCTTTGGATTTTAAAACACCGGTACAGTATTCATGAAATCAGCTAACAGGGTTAGAGCCACTCAAAGTGTGTAATACATCACATAATAATCAGAATAATCACATGATTATTTACAATCATTATGTCCTTGATGTATTGAATTCATCTCACACAATGCTGAGGAGCTGAAATAATACTGTCAGAACTGTTATTTACCTGCAAATTGTCTGCTGGACTGAATTCTCACAATTAACTGCCTTTTCGTCGGGGGTCTTGCTTTGTTGAATGCAGGCGGTGGGCCATTTCTCTCTCCTCCCTGTTTTTCCAATTTGTTCATTGATTTTTAACTGGTGACTTACTCCTTGTTGGATTCAATCAATCTTTAGTGTTTCCACAATATTCTTGTCCCTTCAATATCATTTACACTCTCAAAATTAAGTCACACAGGTGTGCTCAGCCTACCTGCTCATTAACTGAGCGCCGCTCAGGTGAGGAGAGCAAACTGTGGCTGTGCTGCCTGGACACAAAATTTGTAGGTAGGGAGTAGCCACGCAAGGACGCAGTTAGTTACCTCTCAAAAACCCTCCAGTGAGAAACAAACACCTTTGTCCATCCGCCAACAACGATGTCCGTTAGTATCAATACCAATGCTGCTATCGATATTCTCTTCACTTGGATCCATTCGCAAACCACAATTGAAAAGTCGCAGCCTCAACTTTGGGGCAGAGATACAGTGATACCTCAGCTTACGAACTGAATTGGTTCCCAGAAAGTGTGTAAGGCGAAAAGTGTGTCTTCCAAACATTAATTTCCAATAGGAAACCATTGAAAATTAGAATAGTCCGTTTCCGGGTCCCCATAAAACATAATTTTCTACGAAATAAGCCTTATAACTACACAAAATACAGTAAAGTCTCGTTATATCGATATTCAAGGGAGTCCGAAAAAATATCGATATAACCGGGACTATCGATATATCCGACCCTGTTTGCATGTAATTTTCTCCGTGCGTGCATAGAAATAGTATCGATATAACCGGGACTATCGATATATCCGATATCGATATAACGAGACTTTACTGTATACCTTATTTTAGGTATAATAAATGTGCTATTAGATTGCAATTAAAGAAATAAACTGTATAATAGTAGTTTTATTTACCTTTGTGATGGTCGTTGATGTAGTTGCCTCTTGATGATGTCCGAGTGAAGCCGTGCTTTCTCGGCGATAATACCCTCACACACTGTCCCCTGCTAGCTGCTTTTCGTTCATCCAAATCAACTGAAGTTTTTCAACCTCTTCTATTGCCTGAGACCGTTGCTTTGACAACACAGTGTACTCTTCGGATGAACACTAGCCTGTGGTGGGGTCTTTTTCGGTCCCATAATAGCAAATGTATCCTTGATAACAAACCACGTATGAACTCAGAGAAAGGGTGTGTGGAAAGGTAGTCCGGTAGCCACTGTGGCGCTGTTCGGACGTGTGGTTTGGTGTTCTTCCGCCAAAAACTAGTCAGCCAGCCATTGTGGCGCTCCGTGCGTTTCCCGAAAACTAGTTTGTATGCCAAGATTATATTCTCACAAATTTAATGTTCGTAAGGCAAAAGGTTCGTAAGCCGAGGTATCACTGTACAATGATTTATCCCCTACAGTATATTCAAGTCATGCCCCCAACACAAATGGTATCACTCTTCAGGGACGCAACAACAATCATTTTGGGCGGAATCATCATCTGTATATGTCGATTCGCTTGTAATCATGGTTTGCGGAGGCACCCGAAGGCCAAAAGTGGTTATGTGTTTTGTTTGTTATTTGCTAGAAGCTCAATAATAGAATGTCTTTGTCGGGGAGGCAAAGGTGCCATTGTATGTGGGAGATAAGTGGTGTTGTAATTTCCCTTCCTCATCTGTTTCAAGTTGGTTTCTCAACCTCAATGTGGACAGATGGCCCCTCTCACTCCTCTTTCAAACATTTGTCTTCTCTGACTACAATATCTATATTTTCTTCTCAAGAGTGATGTTTCACTTTGAGATGCAGGTACACAGCCATGTCCTTCGGCAGCGTGTGTGTGTGTGTGTGTGCGCGCGTGCGTGTGTGTGTGTGTTGTTTTGGGGGGACAAGAAATCAACCCTTTGGAGGCAGCCGTCATCAAATTTTTTTGGCTTTGGCATCCGCATGCGTAAACCTTGTATGTTTTTATTTATGTATTTATTTGTATTTGTTTATTAGCTATTTATGTATTATTATTTATTATTTATTTTAGTTAGTTTATTTGGTTTATTTATTTATTTTTTGTCCACTGAGTTAAAGTCCTCAGTCGGGTTGTGCGATTTGGCTACAATTTAATTTCAATATTTGTATATTTTTTTCCAGACATCTCGATAATGATATGCCAATGAGATTACTATGGGTTAAGTAAAAACTAAACATGAACGAAAAAACAAACCAACAACAAAAATCAATCAAAAACGATGTGGAAAGTGCTTTTTTTAGAACTTTCTGACAGCCATCAACATTAAAACAAACAAAATAATAATAATAATAATAATAATAATAATAATAATACAGTAAAGTCTCGTTATATCGATATTCTCGGGAGTCCGAAAAATATCGATATATCCGACCCTGCGCGCATGTAATTTTCTCCTTGCGTGCATAGAAATAGTATCGATATAACCGGGACTATCGATATATCCGATATCGATATAACTTTGCTGCTGAGACTTTACTGTAATAATAATAATAATAATAATAATAATAATAACAATGGATGGATTGGATGGATTTGCCTTTATTAGTCCAGCAGTGGAGAAATTTTCATTTCACAGCAGCAAAGTTATGAAAGGAATGAAATAACAATAATAACTAATAATAATAATGAAAAGCATTGTTCAATTGGATTCTAAGGCTGCCCTCTGTCGCCAATTCTGTTCATAATCTGAACTCATTCACTGCCAGATGATGTGCAAAAATGTGTCCACTCCAGTGCAAGGGTTTTTGTCATTTTCACTCAAAATGGAGGACCCACAGAATACATCAACATTCAAAGCAGCGTAATAAACCTTAGACTCTCTTTTTCAGCAGAAAAAAAAGAGTTAAACGGTATATACACACACAGTATATACACACCGTGTTTTCCGGTATATAAGGCGCACCGTAGTATCAGGCGCAACCCCCAGTGAATGGTGTATTTTCAAACTTTTTCCATATATAAGGCATACCGGAGTATAAGGTGCACATTCAATGAATGAAAAAGGTTTTCCAAATATAATATATGAGTATCTAAAAGTTTTCCAAATATAAAGCACACCACATAAGGCTCTACAGTAGAGGCTGTTACGCACTACCTCTTCTACAGGGTCAAATGGAATCGGTGGCTGCTGACAGTCGTTGTGAGACCTGTTGTGGCTCAATATTACTTCACATATAAGGCACACCTCAGTCTAAGGCGCATAGTCGTCTTTTGAAGAAAATGAAGGCTTTTGGGTGCGTCTTATACACCGCAAAATACAATACATATAGTTCTTATATCGGTCTGGAGCTGCATATGAGATCTACTGGCTACATATTTTTAGATATATTGTGCCTGAACACAGGTGTCAAAGTCAAGGCCCGGGAACCCGATCTGGCCCACCACATCATTTTATTCGGCCCACAAAAGCAAATAAAGCATGTCAAGTTCCACGATGCTAGCTAGTCCGAACCAAAATGTCTAATTGACATATAAAAACCACAATAGCAGTCATTTTTCTTGACTTCAGATTAGAAAACGAGTAATACAGTACATTAATTTGTGTGTTCTGAATGTAAACCACAATAACAGTCATTATTTTTTACTTCAAATCTGAAAACTAGTTATTCATCAATTGGTTGTGCGCTCTGTTTATAATATGTGCAGGGGGTGAAGCATTCAAATGGCTTCCCCAAATTCAAAACTGCCCTCGAGAGGAAACGACAATATGGCCCGCGGCAAAAAAATGACTTTGACATCCTTGCTCCAGAACAATAATTAGGACCTGCTACTGTATACTAGTTGTCTTGAAAATGGGAAATGGTGTATTGACTTTGTTATTACTGATGTCTGCTTGTAAAATGTTTCCATGCTCAGCTTTGGCATGTAATTGGAGGTGCATTGAAGACTAAAAATGTGTTACACGGGACATAAATATGGTATTTATATGTTGCCTCTCTTTCATCCTTTTCCTTAGATGGCAAGGAAGCCCACTAATTCTGCCTTCCAGGAACTTAAAGCTATCATGGTAATGGAGTTTGTCCGATTCTTATGGTGTGGAGTTTAAATTGTGTCTGCCCATCAGTCTGACAACCACACACTGTCGGATTTTGTTGTTTAAGTAAGAAAAAAAAGCTCCGTACAAATTCATAGATTGCATCCTCCCAAGAACCCTTCGCAGACTGGGTTCTTCGAAGGCTCTACCGAATGTAGCCTCTTTGGACCGCATAACCGTAATGTGACCTTGAAATTTGGCCTTAAGATAGCACAGACTGATGAATCTGGACTCTGCAAATATGTCTGATGTTGTAATGTAGGAGAAAATGGAGCATGTGTAACAAAATCACATATTTGCTCCGTAGCTTTCTGAATTTCTGTTGAAGTGTCCGTATTTTTGTTTGAAACTTTCAGGTGAATTTTGACACCAGTGTTTCCTCGCCGACGACACAAGTGTCGTCATCATCACCGGATGGCGAACTGCTGAAAATCTTGATGAGACGCCGCAATGTACTGGAGGCAACAAATACCTCTTAGGGTATTACCGCTACTATATTCACATGACAGCTGACATTTATTTGTATCATTTGTCTGTATTTGAGATGTTTTACTTTATTACATTCTATTTGTGATTGTATTTTATTTATTATAGTACCTATGCTTGTCTGTGATTGTAAAGTGTCCTTGAGAGCTTTGAAAGGCGCTTAAAATGTAATTTATTATTATTATTATTATTATTATTAAAACAATTGTGGACATATCGGACCCCACTGGAGTTTAAACTGCAGGTGTCCACTTTGTAAGATGGGATATTTACACTCAAGAATGTTTTAATTCACACACATGTGGAAATGGACTCTCATAGTTCTGTGTTGTTTTGTATTCCAGTTATGGCGAGATCGGAGGGCGTTCCCTCCAGTGCTGCACCTCTTCCGCGTCATAATCATCTGCATTTAAAACTACCACCAGGCTGACTACCATATTTTCCGGTGTATAAGGCGCAGCCAAAAGCCTCCATTTCCCTCAAAACATGGCCTGCGGATTACACACAGGTGCGCCTTAAATGTAAACTAATAATGAATCACAACTACTGTCAGCAGCCACCGACTCCATTTCCCCTTGTAGAAGTGGTGCGTATTCCCAGCCTCTACTGTAGCGCCTTATAACGTGGTGTGCCTTATACAGTGAGACCTCAACTTACGAACTTAATTGGTTCCCAGACAGAGTGTGTAAGGTGAAAAGTGTGTATCTCAAAAAAAAATTCCCATAGGAAACCATTAAAATGGGAATAATCTGTTCCCGGGTTTCCATAAAATATACTTTTCAACTAAATAAGCCTTAAAACTACACACAACATACCTTATTCTATGTATAATAAATGTGCTATTGTATTGTAATGAAAGAAATACACTGCGTTGTATCATAAAGTCACTTTATTTACATTAGTGATGGTCATTTACGGCTTGATGGAATGGCGTTGGAGGTCGAAGGTCAAAGGGAATTGCTGTTTGGAAAGAGAGGCGCATTACATGAGGACTGTTATTAAAGAAATAAACTGTGCTGTAAAATAAAGTTTTATTTACCTTTTTGATGGTCGTTGATGGCTTATGGAAGGAGAGTCACCTTCCATATGGATTGTTGGTAACTTAAACTCTGGTGCTGTTCAGTCGTGTGCTTCCGCCGAAGATCACTCCGCCAGCCGCGGTGGGTGTGTATTATGAAAATAGTGTATCGTTCGTCTGAGCTGTGCCTAGCAGTGAGAATGACCTGTACAAATCCTGTATTCTCCCCTGACGCACCTCGCACTTAAAAAGAATTAAATGTAGCACTTACTGTTTCAGTTCTTCCAAATGTGCAGTAGCGCAGTGAGTAAGCTTAAGTAAGTGCAATTAGGAGTGGGATATTGGACAAGTATATTTGACAAGACTCTAATGCAATGGTGCCGAACACGAGTTCATATGCCCTTTTGTCACTCTCTTACTCACAGACATGCACACGCGTACACGCACACACACACAAACACACACACACACACATTCCTGTTTCAAAGGTGTTTTGGGGTCCTGATAACTTCAGATAAGGAGTGAGGACCGCCGATGCTGATAAGTTTAGAGAAGCACTAGTGTTTTATTTGAACGCTAAATGTCACCCCATTTCCCACTTCAACTTCTTTAAAAACAAAGCAATAAAAAGTGGACTTGAAACTCAAATAACAGCAGGAGTGAGGTTTCTGAATGGGTACATTCAAAGTCCTCACCCCAGTAGTGAATTTGGTTAAAATATCGTTTGTTTTTGTGGTATGAACTTTTTCCTCTCATTAACCACACACACACACAAACACACAGTGAGTAAAAAGTGTGTGTATCCAAGTGAAATGAAAATGCACACCAAAAATCATTTTGGGTGAATTTGTGAGGACCACTGTGAAACTTGTACGGTTGCATCTATAGACCCTCTAGAGGCCTTTTGAATGAAAAACTTGTGAGGACCGGCCAAAAGGTCCTCACTTGTCAAAAATGTCCACACTACGTATGGTATAAAATGTTAGTGGTCCTCACAAGACCAGTCATACAAACACACACACACACAACCATCTTGATAAGAGATCAATTAAAAAAAATTGAAATAAGGAAAAGATGGTTAAAAAATGATATCAATGACCAAACAGACCAGAGCGTTCATCCGCATTGCTCCTGGTGTTTATTAATTAGATTGACAGTCTTTCTGGTTACATATTTTTGATTATTTTCCATGAAACATCTGGTGGGTTTGCATCTGTATTTTCATTCATTTTTAGTTCCTATCTGTGTAATTGCCAATATTCCAAATAGTTTATTCCAACCAATTAGTTGTTTTGTTCTGATTGAATTGAAGCCCAACAATGGCCAGGCAAGTTATTATACAACGCCTGCTATTGTGTTGTTTCCGCTCAACACCTGCCCAGATTTCCCAGACGCATCCTCATGTTGAATGGCAGAAACACAATAAGTGTCCCCTGTCTGTCACCGTATTGGGACACTTTTACTTATGAAGGTTTTCGGCTTCGTTTAGCACTGAGGTGCAATTTCCATCTTGCCCGCTCTGTTACACAGTGCGGAGGAAATGCCATTGTTGTTCTAAGTCCTCTCCTTTGCAAAACAGATTCACCCCTCAAATGGCTTCAAAGACTCTGTTTTACATTTTCCAATGAGACAAACGCTGCAGAAAAAAAGTCGCGCTCAGGCTTGATTTAGCCCGAACAATAGTCCTTACCAAAACGGGAAGTCATTTGTAAAGATGCGACAAACAGCCTACCAAGTTAGAATGAGGAGATGTGTATTTGGTCTGACAGCAGAGCGTCACATGTTGCGACACACTTGGACAAAACACAATGAAAAACGAGCAGGTTTATATCGATTTTACTTCCTTTTTAAGCATGGAGAGAAACTGCTGTCTTTGTTGTTGTCCTCGTACCTCAATTTAAACCCAATTTGACTCCTGTGATTTGATCCCCTGCGCTGGAGCTAATATTTGTTTGCAACACAGAGAGGACGTAATGACACCTAGCAGCACATTGCATCGCCGTCAGCCAAAGTGCTCAATTTTGGGTGAGGCCTTTCAGAAAGTAATGATAGCGCAACCTCTGAGATTCAACACAATCCATTCAACGGCAACAGTCATCCTCCCAATTTGGTTGGAATTCAAAACACTTTCCACCCACAGGAAATGTAGGCATGGTACGAGCAAGAATTTGTTCTCGGATGAAACTGTTGCCATGCCGAAAAGCAATTTACTGAACGACAATTACAGTCTGTGAATAACATTGTCAACTGTTTTACATGAGTTGAAATAAGCAGAGTATAATAAGTATAAAATGCTTCGTAAAACAGCACGGTGCGGTGTGTATGTGAATAATGTGCTCTTTTGCAGAAGACTAACGTGATCCGACATACAGTGATACCTTGGCTTACAAACTTAATTGGTTCCCAGAAAGTGTGTGTAAGGCGAAAAGTGTGTATTCCAAGCATTAATTTCCCATAGTAAACCATTAAAATGAGAATAATATGTTCCCAGGTCCCCATAAAACATAATTTTCAACTAAACATTAATTTCCCATAGTAAACCATTAAAATGAGAATAATATGTTCCCAGGTCCCCATAAAACATAATTTTCAACTAAATAAGCCTTAAAACTACACACAATATACCTTATTTTATGTATAATAAATGCTATAGTATTGTAATTAAAGAAATAAACTGTACTGTCTAATAAAGTCGTTTTATTAACCTTTGTGATGGTCGTTGATGGCTTGATGGAATGGATAGTTTTTTGCATAAAGTGTCTCAAGGGGCTCTGGGTTGTACATCTTAGAAGTTGTGATATTGCAACAGCAACAGATCCAGGCAGACACAAGAAACTTCATTAATAGCTGGTTCCCTTGCTTGTATGTTCTCTTCAAATTGTACAGATGGCTTGTGCGGGTTATTTGTGGAGCCTGATTGATGGGATATTTTAACCTTGCAGTCTACACTCTGCCTTTGGACCATCAATAAAATTGAAACGAGTCCAAATTTCACTGTGTTTTCTATCCATTTTATCACCATTTCACTTTTGTTTTTTGTTTTTATACTTTTGTTTCAAGCTCTGTCGTCTGTCGTCGTGTGTGTGTGTGTGTGTGTGTGTGTGTGTGTTTCTGTACTCCCTGTAACACGGATCTTGACCAATCATGTGCGGCTTTAACCGAAGACTGGGGGCAGGGAATAGAGGGGAAAGCCGGCTGCCATTTCAGGAGCTGACCCGGCTCATTTGCGAACGACACATCACTCATTTTGGCGTTCCGTGTGTTTGCCGAAAAATTGTCAAGATTATATTCTCGCAAATTTAACGTTCGTAAAGTGAAAAGTTCATTAGCTAAAGCGTTCGTAAGCTGAGGTATCACTGTATATTGAAATGTACCCGATCAAATGTAAATTTCTCCACTGTGAGACAAATAAAGGTAACTCCAATCCAATGTGTAAACCTCAGCTGGCTTGAAGAATATTATTTATATTGTGAGGCATTGATAAGAGTCAAGCAGGCTGCTCATGTTTTTTTTTTTTTTTTTTCGCGTTAGGCAAGGCAGTTTTATTTACAGTGCACATTTCATAACCAAAGTAGCTGAAGTCAAGACAATAGGTAGCAACTTTCGGAAGCAAAAGAAAGAAAACAAAGTTTATCAAAATAAAAACCAGGACATAATTGAAACAATAGTACTTCTCAGACATAATCATGATAATATTTAAAGCAAGGGAACCAACTATGAATGAAGTTTCTAGTGTGTCTGCCTGCATCTGTTGCTGTTGCAATTTCACAACTTCTACGACGTACAACCTAGAACTCCTTGAGACACTTTATGCAAAAAGCTAGCTATCCATCAAGCCACCAACGACCATCACAAAGGTAAATTATAAGGAGACAGAATGAATTTAACACAACTAGCTATCTAGGTAGCTATCTATTAGCTAGCTAGCTTTCAAAACATCAACAACACCACATTGATGAATAAAAAAAAAGTTTATATTGGGCTAAATGGCCGAGACCATGGTGAGCAAACTACGGCCCGCGGGCCACATGCAGCCCGTTTGCCATTTTCATCCGGCCCGCCAAAGATTGGCACATAATTGCTGAAATCATATATCATAATTGTGACAATAATTGGACCTTTTCCTGTAATACCTGATCATTCCACAAGGGGGTGCACTACTTACAGTGATGCGTTGACTTGATTTTGCCGAGCCTGTGCTCCTCTGTTTTCACTCTGCTACTGTTGTGAACGCAATGAGCAGGCCAAAGAAAAGAAAAGTCGACAGTGAGTGCCGAGTGTTTAATAAGGAATGGACAACTAAATATTTTTTAACTGAAGTCCGCTCCAAGGCTCTATGTCTTATTCGTCAAGAAAACGTGGCGGTTTTTAAGGAATACAACATCAGCCGTCACTCTTCCACCAAGCATGCTAATTACGCCAACAACCAGTCACCACAAGAAAGGACAGCTACTGCACAGCGGTCACCAGCTAGTTTACAGACTCAGCAAAACACATTCATGCGGCAAACTGCCATCCAAGAATCAAACACGGAGGAAAGTTATTTACTGGCGTTCAAATTAGCAAAGGCCAGTAAGCCTTTCTCCGAAGGGGAGTTTCTCCAAGAGTCTATGGTAGAGACTGTAGCTATTTTTTGCCCTGAGAGCTGGAACAAATTTGAAAAATAAGCTTGTCACTGAGGACAGTGACTCGCCGTGTTGCGCTAATTGCCAAAGATTTAGCAAGCAAACTAAACAAACAAGCTGAGTCGTTCTTTGGCACTGGACGACAGTAATGATATAAAGGACACCGCTCAGTTTTTATTTTTCATCAGAGGGTTTAATGACAATTTAGAGATAACGGAGGAGTTTTTGGCGATGGAATCGATGGAAAGTACAGTGATACCTCGGTTTACGAACCCCTTGGCTTATGATCTTTTTGGTTTACGAACGTTGAATTTATGAAAATCTTACCTTGGCATACGAACTATTTTTCGGGATACACACGGATCTGCCACAATGAGTGATGTGTCGTTCGCGAACAAGCCCGTTCTTCTAAAAGAAATTGGCTGCCGACATTTTTTGTCCTCTATTCTCCGCCCACAGTCTTTGGTTAAAGCCACGTGATTGGTCAAGAAAGCAGCAGTGAGGAGAGGTGGTTTAAACATTAAAGAGACAGGCAGACGACAGAGAGAGAGCTCTTGAAAATGGATAGAAAACTGTGAAATCTGGACTCGTTTCAACCTTGGTAGTTCAAAGGCAGAGTGTAGACTGCAAGGTTAAAATTCCCATCAATCAGGCTCCACAAATAACCTGCACAAGCCATCTGTACAATTTGAAGAGAACATACAATCAAGGGAACCAGCTAGTGATTATGTTTCTAGTGTGTGCCTGTTGCTGTTGCAATACCACAACTTCCAAGATGTACAACCCAGAGCTCCTTAAGACACTTTATGCAAAAAACTAGCTATCCATTCCATCAAGCCATCAACGACCATCACACAGGTAAATAAAACAACTTTATTATACAGTACTGTCTTTCTTTAATTATAATACCATAGCACATCGGTGAAAAGGTTTCTTCAGCCGTCATCTGTACTTCTATGAAGGTGTCGGACGTTTCGCTTCTTATCCAAGAAACTTCGTCAGCAAACTAAAGGCTTACTGGTAGCTAAGGACATATATATATATATATATCAAACATGGCGGTGCCGGACTCTGCTATGAACGATATGCTCCACTGATTTTCCTGTCGTTCTGACCAAGCTGCAGGGAGTAGTCCCCTGCTCCCCCCAACCTGAGAGCAAGGACCTATCATAGCACCGCCATGTTTGGACAGTAGGGATATATATATATATATATATATATATATATATATATATATATATATATATATATATATATATATATATATATATACACACCAGTATGACTTTAGTTTGCTGACGAAGTTTCTTGGATAAGAAGCTAAACCCGACACCTTCAAAGAAGTACAGATGACGGCTGATCGATGGACCACTCCTGTACGACTGAGAGCCTACACAGACATACCATAGCACATTTATGATACATAAAATAAGGTATATTTTGTATAGTTTTAAGGCTTAGAAAATTAGAAAGTATAAAATTATGTTTTATGGGGAGCTGGGAACGGATTATTCTCATTTTAATGGTTTCCTATGGGAAATGAATTTTTGGGATAGAAGAGGTTGAAAAACTTCTGTTGATTTGGATTAACGAAAAGCAGTAAGCGGGGATAGTGTGTGAGGGTATTATCTCCGAGAAAGCACGGCAACTTCACTCGGATATCATCAAAAGGCAACTACATCAACGACCATCACAAAGGTAAATAAAACGACTTTATGATACATTACAGTTTATTTCTTTAATTACAATACAATAGCACATTTATTTTACAGAAAATAAGGTATATTTAGTGTAGTTTTAAGGCTTATTTAGTAGAAAATTATGTTTTATGGGGACCTGGGAACGGATTACTGTCATATTTAATGGTTTCCTTGGGAAATTATTATTTGGAAGACATACTTTTTGCCTTACACACACTTTCTGGGAACCAATTAAGTTCGTTAGCTGAGGTATCACTGTAAAAGTTTTCCAAAAATAAGGCACACCACATTATCAGGCACTACAGTAGAGACTGGGGTCACGCAGTACTTATTCGACAGGGAGAAATGACAGGAGCGGCTGAGAGGAGTTGCGAGACCTCTTGTGGCTCAATATGACTTCACATATAAGGTGTACCTGCGTATACGGTGCAGGGTCATCTTTTGAAGAAAATGAAGGCTTTTGGGTGTGTCTTACACCCCGGAAAATACGGATGAGTTACTGGAATTTCCTACAAGAAAGAGAAGCGTTCAGCTCTAATGTTGTTGAAAGCAGTCGACAGAAAATGATTGGTTGAAGGAAGCACAAGAAATGTGTGCTATGGTGGCATACAACCAGAAAAGATGGTCCCGTTCAGACTTCCTCTTCTTCTTTTTCCTCTTTTTCTTCTTCTCCTTCTTCTCCTTCTACTTCTACTATTTCTTTTTCATGGAATAGCGGCAAAGAGTGTTGCTCCTTTGGGACTGCCGTTGAAACAAATAATGAAATAAAGTGAATGAGTGGGGGGAAAAACAGAAGGGCTGAAAGGACAACCGACGCCTCTGGACAAGTTGTGTCTATAATTTGTAAAATCACTTCAAATGACTTCTACTGAGCGTATTTTACAAAGATTCAACCGCATATAGCTATAGTTTACGTTTTAAGACTCGTGCTGAATATTCAGGAAGTCTTGTTTTTGATTTGGCGGCGATTTCTGACATCACATCACGTCAGGAACGCCCCTGACCGAGAAAGCGACGCACAAGGATTTTTGGGTACTTTGATGGTGAATGGTTGTGTGTTGCACCAAGACTACTATTTGATACTAGTTGACACAAATTCCCAACAGACAAATCAGCCCATTTCCAACGGAGCTTGGACGCCATCTTCTGCATTTTCTGGGCCGCTACATTGGAGTCCTGACGGCTCGAATTGATAAGGGAGGACTCCTTTAATCGATTGCAAACATTTATGTTTTCTTCTTCAGAACTATTTGAATCATATCCATAACTGGATGAGTAACAAGAAAGCATCTGCTCCGAATCTGAAGCCATTGTTTTGATTCTGGAGCAAGGCAAGACGTCTTGGCGTGACGTCACGAACAAGGGGGCGGAATCTTCTGAAACTGAAACTTTCTCAGATCTTTTTAAAGTCGTTTTTGGACACTTTAAGTCATTTTTATTGGTGTTTTGCATTTGACTAAAAATATCATACTGGGTGTTTTGGTTATTTTAGATGCTATAAAACGTTTTTCTGATGTCAGTTAGGAAACAAAAAAAAATGGTGTCGGTTGTCCTTTAAATGATTGCTGAGATTGTCTTTATGGATCAAACCGCAACATATTGCGTAAGCTTTTTCTGTCTGAAATTATCTCACAAGCACATCCTCATTTTCTAGCCCCCACCCGTTCGATTTATTTATGTATTTAGTGGGGCGTGGGTGTTGGTTGACAGACAAGGAAATCATTTGTCCTCGCATTCCATTAGGCAGCCAATTAACAGATACAAGGTAAGAGATTTCATCGTTGCACACACACTGGTTTCTTTCACACACATGAGGGAGAGTGAGTGACAGAGAGAGAAACAGAGAGAGAGACTTCCTCTTTTGCTTTGAGCCTTTGTGCGGCTTACTCTCAGACAAGAGTGAGAGAGACTAAAAGAAACATACCCAGGATTCCCTGTTGAGACAGTTCTTCCTCAATAGAAAGCAGCCTGTTGTATTTAGTCATCCTTTCGGCACTGGTCAGACCTCCCAGTTTGACATAGTCCAGACCCAGACCCACCGCCTGAAAGACAAAAGTGGGTCAGAAAAAAAAACAATCAGTCTGATTGCACCAAATGGTGTGTGTGTGTGTGTGTGTGTGTGTGTGTGTGTGTGTGCATGCGCGCGTGTGTGTGTGCGTGTGCGTGCGTGCGTGCGTGCGTGCGTGCGTGCGTGCGTGCGTGTGTGTGTGTGTGTGTGTGTGTGTGTGTGTGTGTGTGTGTGTGTGTGTGTGTGTGTGTGTGTGTGTGTACATGTGTGCATGTGTCATCCCTTCACACTGCCTTTGGCATCACAGGTGTAATACATTTATTGCCCTGTACCATTCACCAAAGCAGGACATTCCTGTGCCTGCAGTTCATATTCATGCAGCAAGTAGCTAATTCGATGGAAGCATACATCGGTGCTAATGAAGTAAAAAACACATTGTTCCTTTAACTGAGTAGACTAGGGATCTGTGCTTGGCTTCTACTACATTTTAACCAAGGCATCTCTATTTTGTTCTTTGTCAAAAGAGGTTCCAAACGTGTTTTAACATCTCTGATGACAGTAGAACACAGGTGTCAAAGTCAAGGCCCGCGGGCCAAATCCGGCCCGCCACATCATTTTTTTCAGCCCGCGAAAATAAATCAAACTTGTTAAATTCCATGATGATTGCTAAAGTCTGAGCCAAAATTTCATATTTTTGGATGTCAACCACAATAAAAGTCATTATTCTTGACTTCAGATTTGAAAACAAGTTATTCATTAATTTGCTGTGTGCTCTATATGTAATATTTGAAGGGATTTAAACATTCTAAACGGTTCCCCAAATTCATAACGGCCCTCGAGAGGAAACCATAACTACAATGTGGCCCGCGGCAAAAAATGACTTTGACACCCCTGCAGTAGAATTTCCTGAAAATCAGCACCTGGCCAATCATTGGGGTTTTGCACCTATCGCGGTGGGTTCTGGTCCCCATTGATCGCGAAAAACGAGGGATTACTGTATATAAAAGTGTCAAAATATAAGACACGATAAGTAACGTAATGAAAGTAACTAGAAAATGGATAAAAAACATTGAAATTTGGACTTTTTTCAACTTTATTGATAGTTCAAAGGCAGAGTATAGACTGCAAGGTTAAAATATCCCATCAATCAGGCTCCACAAATAACCCGCACAAGCCATCTGTACAATTTGAAGAGAACATACAAGCAAGGAAACCAGCTATGAATGAAGTTTCTCGTGTGTCTGCCGGCATCTGTTGCTGTTGCAATCTCACAACTTCTAACATGTACAACCCGGTTCCTTGAGACACTTTATGCAAAAAGCTATCCATTCCATCAAGCCATCAACGACCATCACAAAGGTAAATTATAAGGAGACAGAATGAACATAATACAACTAGCTATCGAGGTAGCTATCTATTAGCCAGCTAGCTTTCTATCTGAGTTACTTTCGGGTTGAGTGAACGCTGGCGCATATGGCTGCCGCTGCTCACCCACAGAAAAACTTATCCTGTGACTGTAAAATGACCTTGAGAGTTTTAAAAGGCGCTTTTAAATGAAATGTTTTATTATTATTATTATACTCCAAAGCGCCTCATCGTGCGGAAAATGATCATTTTAATTTCAGGCGTATAAATGAATGATCTGTTTCACTCAGGATGGAGTAGAGCTGTCCAGCATCCGGAGGAGATGTTTTGGGCAAATAAATTAGTTTTGTCAAAATATGACTTATTTTGAGAGGCCTACCAGTCTCGGAGTATGTATTTTATTTGTTTACATTTACAGGTGTTTATCCATTAATTTAAGCATTTGGGAATTGAGAACATCTATCTGATGCTATTTTGTAAGACAGCAAATTTGCAGGACATCTTAACAATGACATCCTTCAGGGAAACGTGTGACTGTGATTTCATGACTGCTGTTGATGTGACAGCCGAATCAGCCCGGCCTGGACGAGGCAAACAAATAAATAGGTCAGCGCAATCAGAAAGTGTGACCAAAACCATGAAAATGGTTTTGGGCCTTGGAAAGTGTGGCAATCAATGGAACAGCTGATTGCTGCATACTTCGCAAGGGCAATTTGTGAAAAAATGTCCACATTGATTGAATTTTGCAGTTTGTTATGTTTCACTTGAGTGGATAGGAAAATACATTTCACTGCAAAACTGTCCCTTCTGGAACATCTCTTCTGCATCCAGGTGTGCTTTGAAATGACAAGTGTAGCTCATACTAAAATCTTTCCCACAGCCTTAATACTGACTGAGAAGGGGCAAAAATCCCTTTCTTAAAAAAAATAAAAAATAGTAATAATAATAAAATACAAAATGAAAAAAGCATGCATTGATTGGGTTTGTGCAAACCTATTTTCACGTTTTGGCATTAAATGAGTTAACATTGATCATACCTGTCAACCTTGGCTAATAGCTGCCCTTATAAATGATTGCAATTCCCATATAAAAGTTGTAGTACCCCGTATATTACTTGAAATGACATAAAAAAAAAAAAACGCTAACACAAGCGGAAATGAAGACCGCTTACCGCACATGCGCTTGTTGTGCAGCGAGAAAAAAATATATACAGGTAACATCCGACTTACGACCGGGTTCCATTCCGACAAAGTAAGTCAAACGGGCGTTAGTCGAAATGCATTCAAAATGGCCGCCGCAAGGTTTATACGACAGAATAGTATACGATGTCAATCTGTTGCTTTTAAAGAATGTTTTGTATTGAGTACTATTATACACCAAACTGCTTACAGTTCAATTATAAAACTTTTAACATCATTTTTATCATTTTATGTTTTGTATTATCGATTTTTATTACTGTGTCGTTCTGTTGACCCAAATACGCACGGCTTCCCACGCATGCACGCTGTTGAAAAATCGCTCTCCCTGCTAACGGAGAAGCCAGAAGGGGTCGCCCAACACATACGCTCGGGCTTAGGCGGACGCCGTCTGAAAAAAAGTCTCAATGAGACGTGGCGGCGTGGGCCCGACGTGGCGTTCTCGTCACGCCGATCCCGCGCACCCGAGCGCCAACGACCACCCACCTCTGCGTCAGTGGACACTCCCCCCCGCCAGTGCCATCACGTGCTGGCTGGCCAAAATTGCCGTATGCGTTTGTGAAGAAACAGTTATTTTGTATCCTCATTTTGTGCAATGCTGTGATATTCTCTGTTAAGATAAATGGGGCATGTTGAATGTTGAGCGGATCTGGCAACGCAGCCACAACACTACATATGGTCCTTTGACAGCGCTAAAAAAAAAAACTTCCGATACAATGCTGAGAGAAACGGTTGCTCTCTATGCGCCGGCAAATACACATCTCGAGTCTTTATTCTACCAAATGCATCACAAACACGCTACAGACCTCAACAGCGTTGCCAGGCTGCCACCGTAGCGGTCCGAGTCATAGAATTTAAAAAAAACAAGGGTCTGGCGGTCGTGGTTGTAAGTACGGGTGGTCGTAACTCACAGCGGTCGTAAATCATTTGTTACCTGGATACAATTGAGGATTACTTTTGCTGGTTTGCCGTAACAATAGTAGCGATGGGCAGACAGACAAACTGAATTTGAGCGGGGAAAACATAGAAGTTGACAAGTATGCATTGATGACTAATGCAAGATCGACATACCTAAATCAACACTCGATTTTGTTGACGCTGGAAACACTTGCACGCACACACACACACACACACACACACACACACACACACGCACGCACACACACACACACACACACACATACACGCACATACAAAGAAAAAGCAGCACTCACTATGTCTGACAGAGAGTTGTCATCACAGGACTCATTGCTAGATTTCCCCAATACAAGTGAGCCTGCACAAGAGACGTGCACAAAATTAGCTTTGACAGCAATCTTTCATGTAACACATGCCCCAGATATATATATATATATATATATATATATACAGTAAAGTCTCGTTATATCGATATCGGATATATCGATAGTCCCGGTTATATTGATACTATTTCTATGCACGCACGGAGAAAATTACATGCAAACAGGGTCGGATATATCGATAGTCCCGGTTATATCGATATTTTTTCGGACTCCCTTGAATATCGATATAACGAGACTTTACTGTGTATATATATATATAAGAAGAACAATAATTATTTTTAAAGATGCGTTTGTTAAAATCCAGGGGGAAAAAAAACTCACAACAAATTGTGTTTAATGTATGAATATATCATGTATATATCAGGGGTGGGCAAACAGTCAGTGACAAAGAGCCAATTTCTTTAGATTTATATAAACACAGTGTCATGATCTGGTTGGCGACCAACGGGGGGCGCTGTCGGCCCCGCCTGCACCTGCACAGGTGCTGGTCGTCCCGATCAGATTGGCGACGTCAGCCCTGCCGGCAGCCTCGCAGGTGCTGGTCGTTATAATCAATAACACTTAAAAGGACACCTGGCACGATCATCCGGTGCCGATTCATTGTTTGTTTGCTGCTTGGTTGCAGCATGCATCGTGTACGTGTTTGTTTAACCTTGGCGGGCTTTTACTTTTGGTCTTCTTTTGCTACTTTGTATTTTTTCCATTCAGATCATTTTGATGTTTTACATTTTGTTCCTGCTGACTTTATTTTAATACAATTTGTCAAACAACCTGCTGCTCCCTCCTGCCTGCTTTTTTGGATCCGAACCCGCCATCACCACCTCGCAAAAACGTGACAGAATGAATCGGCCAACCATCGGATCCCGCAGGTACATCGGACCCGTCTCATTTCCACCCTGTGCCTGGCAATGCTACGTCCACGTTAGCGCAAGCCTCGTCGAGTTTGAATTGCGTCACTCGACGAGCCGCAACGTCCACGTAAACGTCCGGCCGAGACCTCCTTCCAGGTGGCCGTCCAGAGTGACACTGGGTGACTGGCATTGCACGCCCACGTCCAGCCACGCTGTCGTCGTGCATGACGAATTGAGTCTCATCCACGACGAGCCGTGCAACGTCCGTGTCAACGCCAGTCCGAGACCCCACTCACCGCTGGATCCCGGAGCGGCTCTGGACTGGTCTCGTTCCCCGGAGCCGGGCAGTTCACGCCCACGTCGGCCTCCGGCCGAGACCTGGTCCCATACGGCCGTACGGGGTGCCATTCTGCGCCTGGCAGTTCGACGTCCACGCAGAGCCATGCGCCGTCGCGTGAACGTGCGAGAGGGATCGCACTCACGCCCACGACGATCAGTGCCGCGTCTTCGTCCACCCCAGGCCGAGTCCCGTTCCCATCAGGCCGCCGCCCGTCGTATGCTGGAGAGGCAGCGGTTGCCCTCTCCACCGACCGTTCCCTGGCGAGTGGACCTTTTGGGAGACTGTTGGGACTTCTGGAAGCAGCCCCTTGAAGGGGGGGTACTGTCATGATCTGGTTGGCGACCAACGGGGGGCGCTGTCGGCCCCGCCTGCACCTGCACAGGTGCTGGTCGTCCCGATCAGATTGGCGACGTCAGCCCTGCCGGCAGCCTCGCAGGTGCTGGTCGTTATAATCAATAACACTTAAAAGGACACCTGGCACGATCATCCGGTGCCGATTCATTGTTTGTTTGCTGCTTGGTTGCAGCATGCATCGTGTACGTGTTTGTTTAACCTTGGCGGGCTTTTACTTTTGGTCTTCTTTTGCTACTTTGTATTTTTTCCATTCAGATCATTTTGATGTTTTACATTTTGTTCCTGCTGACTTTATTTTAATACAATTTGTCAAACAACCTGCTGCTCCCTCCTGCCTGCTTTTTTGGATCCGAACCCGCCATCACCACCTCGCAAAAACGTGACACACAGAGGTTCCCCAACTTACTAATGAAATACGTTCTGAACGGTCTATGTATTTGTCCGATTGTGTTTGGTGTATTTTTGTCCCCGAAACCTATGGGGAGGAGATGGGCATCTTCATTTCTGCTCATCTCCATTATTTTTTACTTTTTTGTGAGTCCTGTGAATGGGAAAACCACTCGCACACACAATCTGATTGTTTACAGTCCAAACCAGCTGCTAGCATGGCGAGCAAATAGGGGGAGATTCAATATATCACGATTCTTAAAGGACAACTGACGTCTCCGGACAAGTTGTGTCCATAATTTGTAAAATGGATTCAAATGACTTCTACTGAGCGTATTTTAAAAAGATTCCACTGCACATAGGTATATTTTACGTTTTAAGACGCGCTGAATATTCAGGAAGTCTTGTTTTTGAGTTGGTGACGAGTCCGTACGTGACGTCACTAAGGGAACGGCCCCTGACCGAAAAAAAAGACACATTGTAGCAGTCCTTCCATCACGTCAATGTATTTTGCTGTATTGTTTGGTCAGAAAACCCAGAAGCCGCCAGAAGAGGGTGTCCAAGCTCCATATAAGGAATTTATCAGCCTGTGGAAACGGAGGTGGCCACAGGAGGTCGCCATTTTGTGCCTCTTTTCTGGTGATCGTTTCTCCCCAATGTTGCCTCAAAATGGCATGGAATAAATTCTTTAATCGATTGCAAACATGTATGCTTTCCTCTTCAGAACTATTTGAATCATATTCATAACTGGAGGTGTAACAAGAAAGCATATTCTCCGAATCTGAAGCCATTGTTTTGATTCTCAAGCAATGCAAGACGTCTTGACATGACGTCATAAACTGGGGGCAGGACTTTCTGAAAATGCCCAATTTGCAGCCCAATTTTTTGCAGATTTTGGACACTTTAAGTCATTTTTATTGGTGTTTTGCATTTGACTAAAAATATCATACTGCATGTTTTGGCTATTTTAGATGCTATAAAACGTTTTTCTGATATCAGTTGAGAAACAAAAAAGTGACGTAGGTTGTCCTTTAATGGATAACTGTTTTGGGTGATTTGCTTAACTCGGCTGATGATAAATAATAATCATGAAATCAACATCCGTACGTGTGTGTGCCATTCAACAGTGCACAGATGAGTTACCTTGTTGCTCAGATGTGATGCGGATCAAGTCGCTGACAGTTATCTCGTTGATGTGATTTATGATATGACCTGTGATTCCAGGAAGGGGCGGAGCGTGTGGCTTGTAGGTAGCATCAGAGAGCAGCACACATGATTTTCCCATCACGGTGCTCAATTTCTCCCACTGTTCTCTGTCCTTGGAAAATCCATAAACACATTTTTCATATAGCTCCTCCATGCAGTAGGTACAGTACGCATATAGGCCAAATTGTTAATGCTCTTCTGTTCATCTGAAATAATTTGAAACTGGCAGTAAGATTAAAAATAAATACTACATAGTGCTCTGAACCATTCTGACTTGATTGCAATTCTGATTTTGTATTTATTTTCATCAGCCAATGTGCAACGCAGTTCAAATCACTGCTGATTCCCGCACAGCCCTCATGATCACAATGTTGCTGTGATGTTCTTGATCATCTCGAGATTTCAGTATTCCCTGCTCTGATTCAAGATAACCTGTGCAAAATGTAGCCTATTCAATGTTTCACAGTCCATAGAACATGAGTATCACGGCCAAACGCGCACAGCCAACTGTTCCTGCTGATGTCATCTAGCCATCAACCCATCAGAGCACCGTTTGGTCACACGAGAACTCACAGAACCGTCATTTTGACTGTTGTCAAGTTTTTATGTTTAGTTACTCAGTTTAAATAGATTAAAATGTGTCTCTCAACCTTTGAGTGACTCTTTTAAATAAATACCAAGTAATTTAAAAAAACATCAAAAATACACACACCTCCCTCCTGAATGGATCAATTAAAGCGACCACAGCAGGAAATTTGTTGACAAGGTTTTGATACAAAGTCACCAGTTCGTCTGCAGACTTAAAACCTCCTGTTGCAATCTCATACTTTTCTTTGGTCTGAAATGGAGAAATAAAGAAGGGAGGGAAGCATTGCAGTTATCAGCACTTGCATTTCTTAGTTGTGAGCACGTATGAATTATTCAAACTCACACAATCATGCACTTACATAGTCCATGAGGTCGGGGCCAGCACAGCTCAGTGCCAGATGAATCTCCGTTCCCAGTTCTAATGCTAGGTTATTGCAGGCTTCGGATATCAGATCTAGAGCTTGTTCTGGACGATCAAAGCTCACAGGCAGCACACCATTCTCGCTCAGAATGGACTGGGTGACCTTATAGCAAACACAATATTCATTCTATGAAGTGGATTTTCCACATCTACTAAGGCAGGGGTGTCAAAGTCATTTTTTGCCGCGGGCCACGTTGTAGTTATGGTTTCCTTTCGAGGGCCGTTATGAATCTGGGGAACCCATTAGAATGTTTAAATCCCTTCAAATATTACATATAGAGCGCACAGCAAATTAATGAATAACTCGTTTTCAAATCTGAAGTCAAGAATAATGACTTTTATTGTGGTTGACATCAAAAAATATGAAATTTTGGCTCAGATTTTAGCAATCATCATGGAATTTAACAAGTTTGATTTGCTTTCGCGGGCCGAAAAAAACGATGTGGCGGGCAGGATTTGGCCCGCGGGCCTTGACTTTGACACCTGTGTACTAAGGTATTACAATACAAACTGTGTGGACTCAATAAATATATTAGCCTTTATTTAAAATCCGTTTGTATAGAGTTGTGTAAAAAAACAGCTGTGTTGGATTGACAATGTGTGTTTGTTTGCGGTTATAATGAATGAAATATGCTGTTGAGACTGCAAGGTTATGACAGTTGAATGTTCCACTCAATTTCCATTGTTAACATTCTGTTTGTCAGTGTGAATAGTTGAATAATCTTTTCAAGAAAACTCCAGGGCTTCGTGTTTGAATTAATTTGAAAAACTAGTTGCAAAACCTCAATGCATATTATATATATATATATATTAAAAGAAATGCTCAACAAGAACATCCTTTCATTATACTGTTCTCTCATAAAACTTGGTAGACCATTGTTGTCACACTTGGTAAAATATGTCACAGTGTTCTTCCATTTCTGTTCTTTTTACCAATAGATAAAAAATGTCCCTCACCCCAGCTTTTGATGAAGCACTCAATATTCGCATCATTTCCTTCTGTAACTGTGTTGCCATTGTGATGATCTGTTAAAAGGAGGTCACAGTTTAGCATGACACACGTAGAAATGCTTGAATGAATTCTGAAACACACTTTCACACAAAATGAAGCAAATAGATGAACAAAATAGCCATGAATTGGTCAAATTCAAAACAACAATGGCGTAACACAAGAATGTGGTGTTTGTGGAGATTGGTGGTCATCCAAGTCATTGTTACGGCAGCTGGACCCATTTAGGTGTTTCAAAACATTTACTCTTTTATCCCAAAGACTTCCATTCAACCATCCATTCGTTTTCCGATTTGCTCCATCCTCACAATAGTCGTGGGGGGTTGCTGGAGCTGTCTTTGGGCAGCAAGCGAAATACCCCCTAACCCACAGGTGTCAAAGTTAAGGCCCGGGGGCCAAATCTGGCCCGCCTAATCATTGTATTCGGTCCGCGAAAGCAAATCAAACTTGTGAAATTCCATGATGCTTGCTAAAGTCCAAACCAAAACTTCAAATTGTCCCATGTAAATAACAGTCATTATTTTTGACTTGAAATTTTAAAACTACCGTAATTTCCGTACTATAAGCCGTGCCTTTTGTCACAAGTTTTTAACCCCGCGGTTTATGCAATGATGCGGCCAATTTATGCATTTCTTTTAAAGGCCGCCAAAAAAATCCACCATCACCGACATGTTTCGAAAATCCAGTGTGCTGCGTGACGGAGAGGACAGCACAAGCTCGAGAGTGACCTCAGGATGAAAGTGACACTTAATGCAACAACGAAAGAGAGAATGTCAGAGTGTGTGGCGAGGAATAGCTGATGCTATTCCAATCCGACACATAGGAGGAAGACTTCCATGGTTTCAGTGAACAGGAGGAAGATGAAGACGGCTCTCAGCAACTTGCTGTTTTTGTAACCAGCCTTGTTAGTTATTGGTAAAGTGTTTCTTCCGTTTCTCTGTCGCTTGGTATGTTTTTGTGGCGTTTTCATGTTTATTATGTTTGTTAAAGTCATTATAAGTGCCTTGCATGCTGGGTCAGAGAGGACAGTAATTTCATCTGTGCTGTATGTCATGCATATTAGCATATTTGACAATAAAGCTGACTTTGACTTTGAGTGCTAACGTGTGGCTGTTGTGTTACTGCCGTGTCTCAGTGACTTTTACCGACACATTTTTTTAACCAGCCCTGTTAGGGCTGTGTCAGTACCGTAATGCCTGCTATGTTACTGCCGTGTTACAGACACTGAAAGAAAGAACACTTTAAAAATGTTTTCTGTGTACCGCCTTTCTTTATAAATAGCTTATCTTTCAATTTGGACACATGCATTTTGTAGACAGGCGCAGTTTATGTATGTACAAAATGGTTTTCCTTTAAAAATGTACCGGGTGAGGCTTATCATCAGATATGCTCTATAGTCCAGAAATTATGGTAGTTATTCATTAATTTGTTGTGCACTCGATATCTAATGTTGATAGGATTAAACATTCTAATGGCTTCTCCAAATTCATAACGGCAACCATGAGGAAACCATAACTGCAATTTGAAATAAATGCAGGACCAAAAACATTTTACTGCCCATGGTTATTTCCAGGTTTTCAAGTAACATAATAAGAAAAATGATAACTCGCTGATAGAGAAAAGACATAATAGAACTTATCATATTTAAAAGTTTCATGCTGTTGTACGCTTAGTTGACCGAACACAAGGCCCACAATGGAACCACAGAAAATCCTGGGTCAATCTGAGGTAAACAGACACAGCCTGTCAAACTGTCGTCCTCGGGTAAGAAATCTAGCTATGGCAAGACTTGGTAACCTCCTGCACAGGAAGAGCTCAATAGCCAGGTTACAAATCTATCAGTTCAAGGAAAGGGTACCCATTAAAATGTCTACGTTTTGTTGGTGCACATACCAAGAGATGACTTGGGGGGATGTCCATGAGACGTCCAGGGGCGTGGTATTCAAATCAAGAAGACTGTGTTTTACTAATTTATCATTTAAATTTATATATAGTCTCAATAAATAGCTTGGTAGAGGGCTGCAGAGGTTGGGCGTCTGTCGAAGAAGCGCATACGAAGTGGTTTCATGAAACTGCCCCCCTTGTCGGCAGTAAAAGACAATCTTCCTGTGTTTTATTAAAAGTTCAGTGTCCGAGCGAATATCTCTGACACTCACCATAGCTGCACTCCAACAAGCCATGGTCATTTGTATTCCAGCAACTATTAATTATTATAATAATGACAGTCATGATACATCACAGTGTTATAGCGTTTAGCATCCATCAATCCACCCATCCATCCATCCAAGAAAAGCATGGCAGACGACCCAAGTCATTTAACTCTGGGATAAACGCTGTCCCTTAATAGACAACTGGCTTCTCTCACAAGTAGAGGGCCAAAAACAGAGAAAACATTTGGCAACTACAGTATGTGAGTGGTTGGAGAGTAGAGTACTTGTTTGACTTGTTGTCCTGCGTTGGGGATCAGTATGACCTCTTCAAGCAAGTTAAGTTTTCCGGGAGATGTCTTCCCACAGCTTAATAAAGTTACCAGGGTGATTGGAATGTGAAATCCATCTTGATCCTGTGCACATAAATGTCATCATTTTTACATGCGAAACAAAGTAGAGCTTAAAGGGCAACCGACGTCACTTTTTTGTTTTTTGACTGACATCAGAAAAACGTTTTATAGCATCTAAAATACCCAAAACATGCAGTATGATATTTTTATTCAAAGGCAAAACACCAATAAAAATGACTTAAAGTGTGCAAAATCTGCAAAAAAATTGAGCTGCGAATTGGGCATTTTCAGAAAGTCCCGCCCCCTGTTTGTGACGTCATGCCAAGACGTCTTGCATTGCTGGAGAATCCAAACAATGGCTTCAGATTCAGAGAATATGCTTTCTTGTTACACATCCAGTTATGAATATGATTCAAATAGTTCTGAAGAGGAAAGCATACATGTTTGCAATCGATTAAAGAATTATATGTGCCATTTTGAGGCAACATTGGGGGAAAATCTCTCATTAAAAAAAAGGCACAAAATGGCGACCTCCAGTGGCCACCTCCGCTTACACAGGCTGATAAATTCCTTATATGGAGCTTGGATGCCCTCTTCTGGCGGCTTTTGGGTGCAACACGGTTCTCAGACCAAACATGTACAGCAAAATACATTGACGTGATTGAAGGACTGCTACAATGTGTCTTTTTTCTGTCAGGGGGCGGTCCTTTCATGATGTCACGTACGGACTCGTCAGCAACTCAAAAACAAGACTTCCTGAATATTCAGCGAGTCCTAAAACGTAAAATATAGCTACATGCGGTGGAATCTTATTAAAATACGCCCAGTAGAAGTCATTTGAAGCCATTTTAAAAATTATGGACACAACTTGTCCGGAGATGTCGGTTGTTCTTTAAGTCAACAAACAGTAGGCATTGTCATCAGGAGTGTTTGGGATGGTTTAGAGGAGTTGAAACACACAGAGCATCAAAAAGACAGGAATCGCATTTAAACATTTTACTCCATCCCACACCACATATCGCTTTGTTTTCTTTTGGGGAAAATTAATGCCCAAACATATTTGGGCATATATGTATTTTAATATTGGACCCAAATGAATGCCTGGGATCTCACCTCTGGGTTTTTTAGGGTATGGATGTATTTGTAGAGAGGAACGCCCTTTATCTCAGCCCCACTCTTGGCCACTGCAAGAGACACTGAGCCAATGGCCAAGCATCCAGGCAACATTGGTTCAGGCGGCTCTGCCGGACAAAATGGCTTATCTGAGGCTCCTTTTTTTTCTGTGAAGAAAAATGTCAGAAATAAACAGCATTAATGGCCAAGACACTGAAAGTTGCATCATCATCAAGTTGTTATTTTTTACTTCAAGATGTTGCCGTGAGAGTGGCTGCCCTTACAAAAGCTTCTGTATTTTGTTTTTCTAATTCTTCCTATCCTCTCCTCTTCCTTTAATCACTTTGCTGCTGTGTAATGGAAATTTCTCCACTACGAGATTAATAAAGGCTAATCAATTCCAATCCAATGTAATCAATCCTCAATAGCACACGACAAGTTATTGAGACGTCAGGTTTTTTTGTAGTGTGCCTACATTTTTTGATCATTTTGTATTTCAATTAATTACAGTAAAGTCTCGTTATATTGATATCGGTTATATCGATAGTACTGCTTATTACGATACTATTTCTATGAACGCAAGGAGAAAATTCACATGCCGCAGGATCGGATATATCGATAGTCCGGTTATATCGCTATTTTTTTCCCACTCCCGAGAATATCGATATAACGAGACTTTACTGTATTTTGAGATGAGGAAATAAGCAGTGGCCTAACATATTCTATCGTGTCCTCCCAGCAATATAAAATGACCAAAATGTGTAAACTACTTAGTACTTTTATCAGCCTTCTTTTCTTTCTTCTTTTCAGGTGGCGAGGACGCTATTTCAACATCCTGTTCACCAGAAGAAGGACACTCCTGCTTTTCCTTCATTTCTTTCTCCTCCTGCTGGCGGGCCATGAAGAAATCACTGTGTAAGGACCAGACATGAAAGAATCACCACAAAGCCGGTTATTATTACTATATATATTTTTTGCTTTCACACTGAACATTTTTACAATTCATTGTCACAAACTATGTAGTGAAAACATTCTGCACATCTTTTGTGTGTAAATTGGGAGCATATGTCAAAAATGAACTATTTTAGAACAGAAAGATATACATGGCAAACCAGAAAAGACTCAACAGGTGTGCTGGTGTGAAATGACACACAAACAGTAACATTTCTCTTTGCTGTTTTTTTTAAACTGAGGTGACTGATTAAATTGAATCCAAATCAGAATCAGAATCAGAAAGGCTTTAATAGTCCCACAATGGGGAAATTTACAATCTACATTAGCAAAATTGAAAGCAGTGTGGGGGTGAAAAGATTAAAACCAAGTATTCTATAATAGAAATGCGCAAAAATTCAAATGCTTGAAGTTCAAGTTGAAGTGATGGAAGGACCGCTATAGTGAGTGCTGCTTTTTCTTTGTGTGTATGTGTATGTGTGCGTGTGTGTGTGTGTGTGTGTGTGTGTGTGTGTGTGTGTGTGTGTGTGTGTGTGTGTGTGTGTGTGTGTGTGTGTGTGTGTGTGTGTGTGTGTGTGTGTGTGTGTGTGTGTGCAAGTGTTTCCAGCGTCAACAATGGCGGCTTTTGGGTGCAACACGAGGTCCCCAGACCAAACAAGTACAGCAAAATACATTGATGTGATGGAAGGACCGCTACGATGCATCTTTTTTTCAGTCAGGGGCGTTCCTTTAGTGACGTCACGTACAGACTCGTCACCAACTCAAAAACAAGACTTCCTGAATATTCAGCGCGAGTCTTAAAACGTAAAATATAGCTATATGCGGTGGAATCTTATTAAAATATGCTCAGTAGAAGTCATTTGAAGCCATTTTACAAATTATGGACACAACTTGTCCGGAGACGTCGATTGTCCTTTAAAAGCACTCCCTCGTTTATTGTGGAATTTACAAGTCCAACTGTATTCTTATTTCATGTTCTTGTTCTTGTTATTGTTATTGTTATGTACGCCATGTCAGGCATTCATAGCGCTTTTTACTGACAAAAACACAATTCTCGGTGAACCATGTGGTTTTTGTTTTGGGTCAAAATCTATGGAAGAATCCAAATGAAATCTAGCAAAGGCAAATCACAGACTATCTGGGAAGGGGTGTTGTGCACAAGAAGTGGTTCACAGAATTAATGGAATGATTTGATTTGTGCAGCAAGTTAAGGGTACTAACATTTTGTCCAGGGTTTTTGCATAGTTTTCTGTTTGAAAAATGCACATGAGAAAAATACTAGGCCTCAGAATACTCATTTTAAACAGCCACATAAACAAAATTTTTATGATACTGGACAAATTGTGTTGTTTTAATGATAACTCTTTTTTGTCTTGAAACGAAATGATTGTTCAAGTTGAAAACTGCACTGATGAGCAATCTATCTTTTAACTGAATGTGGAAATGCAGATGTAACAGATGGACAACAGCTGTATTCTACCTGAGTTTCTGGTCAACTTCTGACTGGTCGCAAGGGTTCTGTCCTTTCAGCATGAGATTCAGAGGTTCATTTATCCACCGGACAGCAGTCGTAACATGGTGCACTCTTTCCTCACTTTTTGCTTGCCAGTTTGCTTGAGTCTCCTTTTGACCAAAATGACTGGAGATGGCGGCAGAGGATATCCTCTAGAAAAAATAAAATAAAATTAGCCCTTAGAGGTTGGATTGGATTCGCCTTTATTATTCTCGAAGTGGAGAAATTTACATTTCACAGCAGCAAAGTTATAAAAATTAGAAGATAGGAAGCTGCCACTCTCATGGCGCCATGTTGAAGTAAAAAAAAACAAAAAAACTAAATAACAGATAATGTGACACAAAACAAAAGGCAGTCATTCGATCTTAACCACTTTCTGCACACTCTGTTACATGAATCAGTTCTAGATGAAAGAGGAGAGGATCAAAGCATCCTTTTCACCAGTGGATCAGAGACGTATTGGTGGAATGTGGACGTCTCCTACAAGCTAAATATTTAAAGCAAACATGAAGCTGTAGCATCCATTGACGAGAATACATTGTCTCACATCTCCTGCCCCACGTAAATCCGCTTCCATTCCAAGCCGAGACAGTTGCTCTTCGCCGATGCTCCTGTTTTCTCATCGCGGGCTCCTCAAGCCATGCATCCATCTAACCGCAGACTGTCCAATAGCAACCGACTTGCCGCTGAACAAAGCGGGGCTGTGAAAATGCTACCCATTAAGGGCGCAAAAAAAGCACAATGGCGCCAGAGCTGTCCAGCGCTGACAGTCAAATGGCACTGACATTCCTCCGAAATCAAAAACAGTGCTGGCATATTCATGCTGCCAAAAAGGAGCAATTTTGATAAACTCCGTGGAATATTTTTAATAAGAATAATAATAATAACACATCTAATTTCCAAGCGCCTTTCAAACACCCAAGGGCACTTTACAACTAAAAGAACAATACACAGAACAATAAAACCATAAATAAAATGATAAATAATAAATAGCTGATTTTGAGCTCATTACCACACATTACACTTTTCTGCAATTTCTATTTTTGTATTTGACATTAAAAAAGGAAAATTGTGGCTCTTTTGTTGACATTTCCTTCATTTTTTTTCCTTTACTGCAGCACTGTTTCATGCAAGGCCGTTAAACTCATTTTTTTTGCAGCGGGCCACATTGGAGTGGGTTCCTCTCAGGGGCCGTTATAAATTCGGGGAAGCGATTAGAATGGTTAATCCCCTCCACGTATTTCATCCAGAGCGCACAACAAATTGATGAATAACTAGTTTTCAAATCTGAAGTCAAAAATAATGACTGATATTATTTTTTACATTAGTAATGGGAATATGAGGCCATATCGAAGCAATGAGTCCTTCCACCCAAATGGTTCACCTTTTGGCAATGCATCATCGGCCTCACTTGCTCTACTGCGCCATCATGTGGATAATAAATGTCATGACAGACTGCGATTAAAAGGCAGTGAGTTGTAATGTGAATGACTGTGCGTGTGTTACTTGAAAAGAGTTGCTTTACTTTAGCCATTGGATTGGATTTGGATGTGCCTTTATTAGTCTCGTAGTGGAGAAATTCACATTTAACAGCAGCAAAGTTATGAAAGGAATGAAAGTAGAAAAACAAAATACAGGAGCTGCTGGAAAGGCTTAGTTTCGGAATCACTAATAAAATCAACACTGGTTTGATCATTCAAATACTTTCTAATCCAATAATAATAATAATAATAATAATAATAATACATTTAATTTCAAGCCACTTTCAAAACACCCAAGAACACTTTACAATAAAATCAAAGCACACAACAATAAAACCATAAGTAAAATGATAAATAATAAAATAGCAGATTGAACTAGACATTGAAAGCAATTTTAAACAAATGGGTTTTGAGGTGGGACTTGAAAATAGGGAGGGAGTCAGTCAATATTACGGATGTTGGGTGGAAGTGAATTCCAGAGTTGTGGAGCAGAGTGGCTGAAAGCTCCGAACCCCATCGTGGTGAGACGGGCAGGGGGCACATAGAGGTGAAGGGAGGATGAGGATCTGAGGGACCGAGAGGGAACGGAGATTTGAAGCATGTCAGACAGATAGGGAGGGACAAGGTTATGGATGGCTTTGTATGTAAACAGAAGTATTTTGAATTCAATCCGATGGGAGCCAGTGGAGCTGCTGGAGGACAGGGGTGATGTGGTGAAAGGAGGGGGTTTTAGTGATGATCCAGGCTAAAGAATTTTGGACTAGTTGGAGTTTATGGAGAAATTTCTGATTGACACTGAGGAGAAGTGAGTGACAATAATCGATGCGGGAGGTGACGAGACTGTGGAGAAGGATAGCAGCGGAGTGAGGGGTGAGCGAGGGACGGAGACAATTGATATTGCGGAGGTGGAAATATGCAGACCGAGTTATGTTATTTATATGGGAGTGAAAAGATAGTGACAACCAGCTACTATTTGATTCTTTATTCATAATGTCTAACAAAAAGGCTCATTTATCATTTACAATTGGCTGCAAGAAATTATAAACATTTTAAAAATAATAATAAATAAATAGACACCAGGGAACTTAAACCCTTGATGTGAAAGAATGAAGCAAAGCCTCGGGTTCGAGTCACCACAAGCTGACATTAGCACATAAATTGTACATGCACTCAAGTGTTTTGTTTCCAATCGTGCTCAAAGTATACGCCCATGTCAAATGGCGTGTGATGAAATGTATATTCTTGCACCACACCATCAAAAATGAAGGATGTAAAATCCTTTCAAAATTGGAATTAAATCAAAGTCTTACCGTTCGAAAATAGTTGTGACTACCAGTAATTGTAATTTTGTGATGATGGAATGATTGGTGAAATAACAATGATGGTTTGACGATGACAGACAGGCGACAGACTGACCAAATTTCCACATCGGCCTCTAGAGAACATCATACCACCAGTCAAATATGGTTGTGCTAGTATGACAGTTGGTTTGCTGGGTCCTGTATAAATTGCTGTGATAAAATGAGCAATTATTTCTCTTGTCTACCTGGAAATATTATAGACAAATGGCTGGACGTCAATTTCCCCCCTCCCTCCTAAATCTCAAGTGCAGGTGGCTGCAGGAGAATGACCGAGAGCTCACCTGTGAATCAACCTCTAAATGGCTGAAAAAAGGGAAGTTTTTGATTAGAATCCCTCCACGTGGATTCAAAGGACTCTTGATTTCAACGATTGTGGCCAAGGGTGGAAGAAGCAATTTTCTATACATTAGGTGCAGTCAGCAATTATTTTATCCACATTGGGCCAAAAGGTTCTGAGTTTATTTTTGTGTGTGACATTGACTTTACAATTTCTGAACTTGGGTTGACTTTGAGAGGTATAAAAAGTAGTCTGATAATCTGAACATTTAAATTTAGGAAATATGCAAAGACTCAGAAATCAGTATGGCAGTGCAATGTTTTAAGACATTGTGTCTCATTTATTGAGTGTTACCTTTTCCTTATTGCAGATGATGCAAAACACTTCAGCCTCAGCACACAGTTGCCCTCTTGAATCATAGACCTCCTTTCCATTCAATCTCCTGATACGTGGTTGTGATGAGAGGTTTGTGAAATAGTTTGCCTAGGGAGTCAGTGGTTGGGGAAAACTCATTCAAATATGAATATTTAGGAAGAGTAGAGCAAATACAAATGTAAAATGCATGCATTGAACATCTATCTCGATGCAAATAATCTACATATTGTAAAATGATTTTGATTTTTGTGTGCGTGTTGCAGGCTGTTGTAATCCAGTTTGAATGTGTACCTTGGCTATGGAATTATTTAATAAGTGTCACGGTTCTAAAACACCGATTGTGATTTCAATTTTGTTCACCTGTACTCCGATATGTTTAACGTCCTCCCGGTATACAACGCATGCATAAAGCACTAAAATATATAACACGTGTAAAAACAGATTTAAGTTTTGTATACTCCCGAAATATTGTGGTCGCTATCCCCAATAATTGTTTTCAAATTGTACGTCAAATATAGCTTCATTGATTTCCGTGGCTCGTTTCTCTCGAATTTGCATTACAAACAGAAAGGCAGACTGTATGCTCTATATAAATAGGCCTTCGCCAACTGTATTTTTTGTAAACATAGTGTATTAGCAAGCTAACAATAAAAGCGCTGAGTGTACAAAAAATAAAATAGGCTGAATATATGTATGCTAAATATCAGGAAGTAAAGTTCCATGCACCAGGTAACCATGGACGTCCTCGGGGTTCTGGAAGAAAAGCTCTCCCAGGGCTTTCTCAAGTTCCTCAGGTACTCTGTTCGCCCGGTAAAACTCCGCAGCTGCGTTTTTGATTTCCTCGAATTCCTGGTCTTCTTCAGAAAGACAGTTGACGAAAGCAGACATTGTTCGGCTGTCGTGTGGTCTCACTTAAACTGCTGTTTTTTTCTTGTTACCATGGGAGCGGCACGTTGGGGTGACAGTAGGAGACGTGGAAATAGAAAGTTTCTCGCTATGCACTTTCCCGTTCCCTTTGTGACATCCTCATAAAAAAAAAAGATATTTTTAAACACGTTTAAGTGCCCTACGCAGAACGCTCAATGCAGCCTTGAAATGTAATCTGTCTCGATGAGTCGAGTTCCAGTGTAATTGAATTAGGTCAAAAACAGTCGCAACATACGGCTCTTCATCCATTACATCGGTGAAATTCCCTTTTCACCGTGATTCAATGCACATTTAGCCTCAGTGAAAGAAAAACATTATTGTCAGTGATAGGTGTGAATATTATTGCCAGTCACCTTCGCATAGATCCACTGGCGTCGAAATAAGATGACGTGAGCAAGGTGTCATTAGCGTTAGTGTGTCATTTCTCAAGTACGATTGGAATATAAATTGCTATTTGATGCAGTGCATTTCTGCATCACTGATTAGAACTAGATTAATAAGTATTTTGTGCTCTGGAAGCTGATTATAAAACGGGAAAATCGGTGTGGATTTTTTGGGGGGCATTTTATGTCGGCAGCTGGTTGGACAAAATAAAATCACGTCTCTTCCGCATATTTTTTAATTGATGTATTAAATGTCGTAAATTCAACATATACAGTCTACAACGCTTGGAAAAAATGCTCTTGCAACTGACATGGACATGTATCTAGGCCAATCCAGTTGAAAAGTATCAGGGTACAGTTTGTTTTAATTTTTACAACCACTTGACAAAATTACATAATCTTGTAGCTTTTAACCCACAGTTGTTAATAAAGTAAATAAGCCGATTCAACATGTTTTTAAACTACAACACACACCATTTTTTTGTGCCTAACTGACATCAGATCACATTTTACAGCATCTAGAATACCCAAAACACGCAGGCTGATTTTTTTAGTCAAACGCAAAACACAAATAAAAATTATTTAAAGTTGCCCAAAACTGCCACTGGCAATCTTCAACCTGGAGAGATCCAGGAGTTCTGCCGCCATGTTTATGACGTCACATTGGGAACTTTGAGGGTGATCCTCATCCAGTTAAGAATATAATTCAAATAGTTTTGAAGTGTTTGCTATCGATTCAAGGAGTATGTATGCAAGCGGCAAATATATGAAGCATATATGAAGCTCAGTGAATTAGATATATCGCATCAACTTCGGTGATATGTTACATATATGGACATGAATAACATATAATAAGTTACAAGATGTCAACATCAAGGTAGATTGTTTAATAGTTGTGCATGAAAAAAGTTACAACTTTCAAGATGAAAAGTTAAAAACTCACGTATGAATGGCCTTCTATACAATGGAGTTCATGACGAGAAAATTGTAGTGAATCACAATTCACATCATATCGAGAATTTAATCATGGGCTTCGAATCACAATTTCATTGAACAGGACATGCATCGAGCAGTGTCTAGATAATAGAAGCCATAAAATGCATTAATATTACTAGACTGTAGACCAAGGCCTACGAATTCAAACTATGTATATGTATGTATATCGGCCAAAGCACATTTTAGAATTCTAGACTAGATCAATACACTTAGCCTGGACCTCTCCCGTTTGGCAAGCGCTGTGCGGGGTCTTTTGGTTGGGGGCGACGTGCCTGTTCCATCTGTTGTTGAGGACACTTTTTCCTTTCGAATCAATCTTCTTCAAAATGAGCACTACAAAAAATGAATGCTTCATGGCCTTCCACCCTGCTCTAGTTCGATTGACTTGTCTTTCCCACTCCGCCCAAATGGCTTGTTTGTCCGCTGGGAATTGTGTAAATGTACACCTTCTTTATGCGTGTTACCGCAATTCGCTGCTACACAACGATTCACCATTACGTTATTAATGTACTAATGTCGCGCTCAACATGGTGTTTTCAGACTAAACAAAGGAGCAAAAATGCACATGAAATCTCCTGTGTATCGCTTTCTTGCTCAATCTACAATGTCAACAAACAACAAAGAGGGAGGCCTGCCTCGAGAGGCTCCTAAAGATACGTCATTTCCGGCAGCTTCATCAACTCGAAAACAAGACCCATTGAATACACATTTCAACAAATAAAAATATAGCTATTGTAAAATGCGGTCAGTAGAAGTCATTTGAAGTGATTTGACAAATTATGGACGCAACTGTGGCAGGAGGTGTCTGTTGTCCTTTAATGTAATTTCCACTCAGCTTTACCTTGCGATGTGGAAGATATTTAAGAGTTAATTTCACCTGTGCTTGATCACTCTATCATTCAAAATAAAAATGTCTGTCTTTTAAAAAGCGTGAACAACAATTTGAATTTAAGAAAATTGCCTCACTTGATATAAATGAACCTTTGATGTTTATTTGATGTACACAATCATTTAATCATGCGCTGTTTAATTAACAACAAACTATAAATAGTGACAAAAATGTCTGACAATTGTGCATCAATAACCGATGCCAATATCTGGAAACAATATTATAGGTGATATATTTTCACAACACTATTTCACAGAGAATGTTAGATATAGAAACATAAAACTGAAGCAAGGCTTTTTTTTGTATTTAGAATAAACACATGCACACACACGTACTGTATACTACCTATTGCACTAAATCCGTCTCCAAATGAGTGTTGAATTCTTTTGCAGTGACACTTTCCCAAATAATATGTTGCTATCACAGTAATCGCTACAACATTGCCTCATACATGACATAAAGATAAACATAAAAACAATAATTGCATTAAAACAAAATTATTAAAGTGTTTTCAAGCATGTATTGTACATGTTTGTGCTTCTGTAAAGGATTGGTGAAACTCAGAGGTTGGTGTGGCGGGATGCAAATATACCAAATGATTGTCATAACCTTGGATACAACTCAATTCATTCAAAGGGTGCCCTTTGAGACAGACGATCAAGAACAAAATTAATAAATAATTAACTGAATGGGCAAATGCATACTGTATATAATCAACCTGTAGTTTATATGCAAATTCAGAAAAATATATTTAAAAAAAGAACGTTATACATCCCCCCGTGTTCAATTTTATACATTTTTGAATTTTAAAATCCCATCACTTATGCCAGTTGGAGGTCAATGTTTACAACTGTAACCAGCATTTAGAAGATAGTAAGAATTTTGTTCATTCATAAGTTAATTTTGACAATGGCGAATTGTTTATCACTATGTCCATTATGTGACTAAATGGGAATCAAAATAGAAGACATAAATAAAAACAGCGCTTATTTTTTTGTCCGCTAGCATGCTATTCAATTGTTTTGTCACCTCCACATGGATAAAAACAATAGCTTCCTTTTGCAACGTCTGTTCACTTGAAGATAATTTATTTTCCTTGACACTCTCATTAAACTATATTCAAGAAAGAAATACATACATTAAAAAGAATGACGATTCAAAGGGGTGATCACCCATCTTTGATACAGGCATACCAGAGCAGAATTCTCTCACGTGGAGCAACAGTTTGATCATAACCTTTAAAAACATTAAAAGACCACAAACCCCTGTAAGGATATGAACATTCCTTTGTCATATAAGATAGCTAAAATAGGGACATCCTTTTATACTTTCTTTGCTTTCTTTTTTTTTGGGTGGAGGGGGCGGGGGAGGGACTTGCTGAGGACTGAAGGTTACAACAGCAGGGTGTCTTCACTGAAAAAAATGCTGCTGTAACTGACATGAAAATGTAGCCAGGCCACTCTGGTCTAATTGACATAAATGGCACATCAAATTGGGCTGGATGAAGTGTTAGAAGCTAATTTATCACTGAAGAGTACACTGAATGTATGCTTAAAGCGATGGTTTGCATTGTGTAAAAGGGAGGGGTCGGGGGGTTCACTTCTGATAGATTTTCAGTCGTCTTCCGATTGTATTTATTCACAACAAAATATGTTCAATTCCTTAACATTTAATCTTCAAATCTTTAAAAAGAACTTTTGGCTACATGGGGAGGGGTTGAATTCATCTGTATACTGTCTCGGTAAAGGTGTAAAGACTCATACACAGACAACTCATCTCATTTGTGTGAAAGTGATGGCGTCTGTTTACATCAACATGCAGCCCCTCTCTTAAATGAATTCCCATTCGTGGATAGGCTGTGACACGAAACAGCTTGTGTGGGGTCACAACAGGTCACAGGAATAAAAGTAGCCTTCGGCCTAATTAGTGCATCTTTTTTCTCTTTCTTGACTAAAGAGCAGGCGGGGGTGCTTTCTTGGTCGATGTATGGTGACCATCTCTAATTGCACCTAATTAAAATATCCTAGCCATGTTTTCAAACTTAGCCAGGTGTGCTTTCAATGGGAACATTGCTTTTCTTTAAACTGTGGTTTCAAACTGGTATCAGAAGAAGAATCACTTTTCAGCAGAAGAATCACTTTTTGATGGGTGGTGCGACAGGGACAACTGGAGCCGCTCAATGTTATTGAATATGTGTGTGTGTGTGTGTGTGTGTGTGTGCGTTTGTGTGTGTGCATTCGGCACACACACACACACACACACACACATATATATATATATATATATATATATATATATATATATATATATATATATATATATATATATCCGGGCGGTCCAGTAGTCAAGTGGTTCGCATGCTGGATTCACAGTTCAGAGGTCGCCGTTCAGTTCAAAGGTCGCCGGTTCGCGTCACGCTCCGGCCTCCCTGTGTGGAGTTTGCATGTTCTCCCTGGGCCCGCGTGGGTTTTCTCCGGGTCCTCCGGTTGCCTCCCACATTCTAAAAACATGCATGGCAGGCAGATTGAACACTCCAAATTGTCCCTAGATGTGAGTGTGGATGGTTGTTTGTCTCTGTGTGCCCTGCGATTGGCTGGCAACCAATTCAGGGTGTCCCCCGCCTTGTGCCCAAAGATGGCTGGGATAGGCTCCAGCACCTCCCGCGACCCTAATGAGTAATAACCGGTGCAGAAAATGGATATATATCCTTCTAGCCATCCCTCCATCCATCTATATATACAGTATACACACACACACACGCTCACACACGTTTTGTGCCCAGCCAATCGCAGAGCACACACGAACTCACAATCACACAGAGAAACGCTTGACAGTGTTCAATCAGCGTGCCATGGATGTCTTTGGAGGTGTTAACCGGCTCCCCGCTTGTTGACTGAAAACTGACTGAAAGTAGTGGCTGCCTTGATTCAGTTAAATGCGTTCAATGTGCAAAGAAAAAACACACAGTTGATTTAGCAGGTTCTAAAATGTTTCATTTTTTGCGGATAACCTGTGTGCCTGATCTTTTTTTCACAATTTATGTGACCTAAAACACATACAACTCAATTGAAAGAATTCATTGAAACAATTTTCACAAGGAAAGATGCTTTGTATACTTCACAAACAACTGAGACAATGTGGTTGGACTATGCATGTGATTGTGTTCAAAATAACCAATTCACAATCAATCTCATGTGAAACTTCTGCCACCATTTAAAATGTCTTCCACTAGCCACAAATAAATTCCCACTGTTCTAGTAGGCTTTTATTGAAATGTGTTTCTTTTTGTCAGAATTATGTCACTATTGTGCTAACACTGACTGGTAGTTGGAACTGTTAATAATGACTAAACTAAAACTCCACCTGGACAGAGAGAGAGAGAGAGAGAGAGAGAGAGAGAGAGAGAGAGAGAGAGAGAGAGAGAGAGAGAGAGAGAGAGAGAGAGAGAGCAGACAGACAGACAGACAGACAGACAGAGACAGAGAGACAACAGACAGAGAATAATCTATTTGAAAAAGTACTTTTTTCAAAAAAGAATGGCCATGTGTTCAATGTCAGACTGAATATATGAGGCTGTACCCTGTCTCATAGTGGCGTAATGTAACAGAGACATGACATGTCGTTTTATATAATGTCCTAAAATCAATCCCAAAATGAATGTCGAATGTAAACAGTGAAGAGTGGCCTAATTGGGACAGATATGATCTTGTCCTATGTTCTTTTTTGGTCATAAACAACCTGCAGCATTTATAGTCGCCGTGCGACGGGTTTTTTCCTCAACCTTAAATTCATTGTGTTACAATAATCAACCCTTGATGGGATAAAAGCAAGCACAGCCTTGTCAAGATCTGAACAAAAATGAAAAGCATGCTTTTAGAGATGCATCTTTTCAAAGTTAATGACTTTATGTTATGGATATGATTGGCTGTATATATTCACGATAAGAATCCCATTGCAAATGTTTCATTAGCTGGATTAGGTTTCAGGGAATTTTCAATTTTCTGTCTGAGAGATATCATACTGGAGATTATGTTAAATATATTTAGGTGGAAGCCTACATTTGTACAAATGCATTTTGGTTTTGTGGAATTATGAAGTGAGGTATATCACATTGGCCTCACAGTCAAGAGGTTCTTGGTTTGAATCTTGACTTGGGGCCCTTCTGTGTGGAGATTCCATGTTCATCCTCCCCAATGCATAAATGAATACATGAATTACGTTCATTGAATATCCCAAATTGCCCAAGTGTGAATGTGTATGTTTGTACAACGTATACGTGCCTTGCTATTGACTGGTGACAGGTAGTGGTAAAGCACATACTGCTTTTGTGCGGATTTAACACCCGGCCAGTGCCAATGACAAAATAGCTAAATTCTATCACAAAGCTTGGACACACGAGGCTCACAGGCATCCTGGATCCTATCCCAGCTATCTTTTGGCATTGACACCCTGAACTTTTTGCCAGCCAATCACAATCGACGAACAACCAGTCACTCTCACACTCACATCTAGGGACAATTTCAAGTGTTCAATCAGCCTGCCTCACATGTATTTTTGAATGTTGGAGAAAACCAGAGAAATCTGCATGCAAGCGCAGGGAGAACATACACTCAGGAAGGTCAAATCATGCACCGCTACACTGTGAGGCAGATGTGCTAAGTTGTAATTGTCCCGTTGGAGTATAATGGGAACCTTCGTTCAAAATTAACAATACAGTGATACCTTGGGTTACGAACTTAATTGGTTCCCAGAAAGTGTGTGTAAGGCGAAAAGTGTGTATTCCAAATATTAATTTCCCATAGGAAACCCATAAAATGAGAATAATCCGTTCCCAGGTCCCCATAAAACAATTGACAACTAAATAAGCCTTAAAACTACACACAATATATATACCTTATGTTATGTATAATAAATATGCTATGGTATTGTAATTAAAAAAATAAACTGCACTTGATAATAAAGTCATTTTATTTACCTTTGTGATGGTCGTTGATGGCTTAAAAAACTTAGATCAAGCGACGGGACTCTGCCTCCACACTGTGGTAGGAGGTGTCCTTTGAGAGGCTGGAGCAGCCACACTGAAGGGGGAGCATGAGCACATTCAGGATGTGAATATTAGTCCGGTTCTTCTCTCTTGCCACCTATCAATCAAAGTTTTTTGTAACCTTGTGACACTGGATAATCATCTTGTTGTACTGTATAAATTACAACTAATAGGTAAAATTTTCAGATCGCTTCTCACGTGAGGCATAAAAAGGTTTAACCAAGACTGTACTAGAGATGACAAAGGTATTCCAGCTTGAGCTCGTTATGTCAGCTCCAACAGTCGGTAGAAAGATCATTCTGCCATCAAAGTTCCTGAAAATCTATTATTTTGGCATGAGTTTGAATCAGTGACGTGCGGTGAGGTTCATGGCTGGTGAGGCACTGGCATCATCAATGACGTCACTGCCCGTCTCTACTTAGTAATTGAACGGTAAATTCAGCGATTTTGAAAAAAATCCTAAAACGGTGAAGTTAAATGGACAACAACTTTAAAGTACAAATCACTAAATACATCTAACTGTTTAATTTATTTTTTCATTTGATATTTCCATGACAGCTTTCCATGATGACAGGTGAGGCACTGCCTCACCTGCCTCCACTGACTGCACGTCACTGGTTTGAACGTAATTGATGAATTCTGAGGTATGTACCATTTACAGTGCATAGGTTGTTTTTTTGTTTATTTTTCTTTAAGGTTTTTCCCCCCAATTTAGTGATTAATGAATGGAGAGAACAGTTTTAAAATTATTACCTAGACTACGGTAAGATCAGGGCATTGTCATCAAAATGTGAGTAGTTTTATCTTATTTGAATGTTGCTGTAACAATGACCATTTTGTGTTTGGGGGGCTTTTATCAAACATCTTCATCTTTAATAAGTTCATTGAGTTGATTTTTCTGTAGCCTCAATGGCACACAAGCCAGTGTCTTCTTGTGCCGGTCCCAAGCCCGGATAAATACAGATGGTTGTGTCAGGACACCTTCAAAGAAGTACAGATGACGGCTGAAGAAACTGTTTCATCGATGGACCACTCCTGTACGACTGAGAGCTTACACAGACGTATTGTGTTAGGAAGGACATCCGATTTAGAAGATTGGCCAAAACAAACATGTGAATCAAACCTCTGAAGATGGAGGATACTGATTTGTGGTGGCGACCCCTGAAGGGAAAGCCGAAAGGAAAATATTATTATTTTGGCCTATAGGTCAAAGGTCAAATAAACCAAATAACCAAATAATCCTTATGAAAATCAGGATACTTTTTCACTTCTCAAAATCTTGCTCAGTTGCTAGTCTCCATTTGTTGCTCTTGAGGTGAAATTTCAATGGGTATCGTGTGATCAGCACCTTGTGTCAGTAGAGGCCACTGTTTCCAAAAGAAAAAGTTACTTTTGTTGAAAGGTCATCTGTCTATCCATCCACCAGTCCCTCCGTACTTCCCCCTCCCACCATCGCCCTCTCTCTCTCTCTCTCTCTCTCTCTCTCTCTCTCTCTCTCTCTCTCTCTCTCTCTCTCTCTCTCTCTCTCTCTCTCTCTCTCTCTCTCTCTCTCTCTCCCCGCCCCCCTCTATGTGCCGTTCAGGAGGTATTAAAAAAGGAAATATTGTGCCGAGAGTACAGAGGTGAGTTTGGCATGGAAAAAAATATATAGGAGTGAGTATTAACCGCTCCTCTGATGTCCAAGATAGATCTGAAGAAGCTATCAATTAAGATGGTGCGCTCTCTCAAAATATTAACCATTTCGGTTGGTGAATAAAGAAACAGTTTTATTTTAGACAAATAAACAATATTTTTGACAGAAATTACATGCACGTTGAAACCTATTAACAAAGTTTAAAAAAAGATGTGTCAGGCATTGTAAAACATTTCTTTATGTTTTCTCCTGCTACCAATCACGTTCACAACCTGTTTGTGGTTGGTGAGTTGGTGGATGGTTGTAGATCCCAAAAAAGCAAGCAGAAGGGAGCAGCAGGTTTGACAAATTGTTTTAAAATAAAGTCATCAGGAACAAAATCCCATAAGGAACAAAATCTCAAAGTCAGCAGAACAGAAAAGTACAAAGTAGCAAAGAAAACCATGAGTAAAAATCTGCCAAGATGACACAAACCTGACAGGGTGAAGCAAACACAATGACCCAACACCGAATGGTCGTGCCACGAGTCCATTTAACTGCCACGGATTGAAATGACCAACACCTGTGCAGGTGCTTGCGGGGCCGACAACGCTACCCATCCCAACAGTCTCCTAAAAGGCCCACCTCGCAAGGGAACGAGATGAGACGGCCACCCTTGCCTCTCCGAGAACTAAAAGGCGACGGCCTGATGTGACCGGGGCTCGGCCTGACTTGGATGTGGATGTAGCACGCCTCGTCGTGGATATGACTCGATTCAAACAAACACGACAAAGCGTGACTCAACGTGGACGTTCTCTGCCAGGCGAAGAGTGGCACCCCGGACGGCCACATGGGAACAGGTCTCGGCCGGACGTTGACGTGGTCGCAGCACGGCTCGTCCTGGACGTCAATGTGACTCATTTCAAACAATCACGCGACAAAGCATGGTCTAACGCAGACGTGCACTGCCCGGCACAGGGTGGAAACGAGACCAGTCCTTTGCACCTACGGGATCCAGCGGTGAGTCGGGTCTCGGCCTGGCGTGGACGTGGATGTGACACGTCTGTCGTGGATGTGACTCGATTCAAACAAACACGACGAAGCATGGCTGGATGTGGACGTGCACTGTCGGCACAGAGTGTCACCCTGGACGGCCAGCTGGAAACAGGTCTCGGCCTGACGTGGACGCGGCACGGCTCGTACTGGACGTGAGTGTTGAGTGTGACCCTCTTCACACAATCGACACGGACGTTGCACTGCCAGGCACAGGGTGGAAATGAGACCAGTCCGTTGTTCCTGCGGGATCCGATGGTAGGTCGGGTCATTCTGTCAGGGTTTTTGAGGTGGTGAATGGTTGTGGATGCCAAAAAATCGTCAGGAGGGAGCAGCAGGGTGTATTTGACAAATTGTAGTTAGGGGTCCAGCGACATTGAGGCCCATCACACAGTTTTCCAGTGTATGTGCAGTGGTGTGTGTGATATATATATATATATATATATATATATATATATATATATATATATATATATATATATATATATATATATATATATATATATATATATATATATATATTATATTATATATACACTTTTCGTCTTACAAAGGTCAAATTTATGAAAATTAAACCTTATAATAAACACTATTTTCATAATACACACCCACCACGGCTGGCGGAGTGATCTTCGGCGGAAGCACACGACCGAACAGCACCAACAGTCCTTATGGAAGGTGACTCTCCTTCCATGAGCCATCAACGATGATCAAAAAGGTAAATAAAACTTTATTTTACAGCACAGTTTATTTCTTTAATTACAGTCCTCATGCAATTCCCATTGACATTCGACCTCCAATGCCATTCCATCAAGCCATAAATGACCATCACAAATGTAAATAAAGTGACTTTATGATACAATGCAGTGTATTTCTTTCATTGCAATACAATAGCACATTTATTATACATAGAATAAGGTATGTTGTGTATAGTTTTAAGGCTTATTTAGCTGAAAAGTATATTTTATGGAAACACAGGAACGGATTATTCCCATTTTAATGGTTTCCTATGGGAATTTTTTTTTAGATACACACTTTTCGCCTTACACACTCTGTCTGGGAACCAATTAAGTTCGTAAGTTGAGGTCTCACTGTAAATATATATATATATATATAAAATCCTCGTCTCACCCCTCATGGGCGGTGTCTGTCCCCCATTTTAGCTCGGGTCCTCTACCAGAGGACCCGACTCTCAGGTAGGAACAATCAGCGGGGCCACAGGGAGGGGTCCTCTGCGCCCCCCAACCTGAGAGTAGGGACCTATCATCGCTGTGTCCGGCGCCACCATGTCTGGACATTAGGGATGTATAAATAGGGCCGATACGACCAGTCAGACTTTAGTTCGCTGACGAAGCCTCTTGGATAGGAGGCGAAACGTCCGAAACCTTCAAAATTGTACAGATGACGGCTGAAGAAACCTTCTCATCGATGGACCACTCCTGTACGACTAAGAGCTTACTCAGACGTTTTACCTTCCAGGCTCTCTCCAGGTCCTCTCTGAGCCCTTGGTATTTCTCGAGTTTCTCATGTTCCTTCTTTCTGATGTTTCCATCACTCGGGACCGCTACATCCAAGACAACGGCTTTCCTTTCCCCTTGATCTATGACCACGATATCTGGTTTGTTGGCCATTACCATCTTGTCAGTCTGTATCTGGAAGTCCCACAGGATCTTTGCTCGGTCATTCTCTACCACCTTGGGAGGTGTTTCCCATTTTGACCTTGGGGTTTCCAGTCCATACTCCGCACAGATGTTTCGGTAGACTATGCCAGCCACCTGGTTATGGCGCTCCATGTAGGCTTTCCCTGCCAGCATCTTACACCCTGCAGTTATGTGTTGGATTGTCTCGGGTGCCTCTTTGCACAACCTACACCTTGGGTCTTGTCTGGTGTGGTATATCCCTGCCTCTATGGCTCTGATGTTCAGGGCCTGCTCTTGAGCAGCCAGGAGTGTATATATATATATATATATATATATATATATATATTCTCGCTGGACATAGTTCTTTGATCAACGGTTGTATTATGGCGGCGGCCTTCATCAACATGTGCAAGCATTTGTCTGGAAGACAGCAAAGCATCCTGCAGGATGTCCTGCGCCAAGCTGCAGCAGGCTGATCAGCAGCACGTACTGTATTCCAGACCAGGACAGCCGAGAATGCGATGGGCGGGGCGTTGGGAGCAGCTGCGGCAATGTGGGGTCCCAACATCCTCTGTGCTCCCTGCCTCCCTCCCCTCCACTTCGCTCACTTCAGAGACCCCCTGCCTCTCCGTTTCTCCATGTGCTTTATTTTTGCAAACACAGCGCGGTGGAAAGGGAAGTGAAGTTCCAACTACTAGTCAAAAATAGCCTCCGATTTCACCTTGGTGTTATTACCATTATATATCAATGTATATATTTGTACTTCTGGTCGGGTTGTCCCACTAAAACAAGACCATTGCTTGGTGTAGCTGCATCGGGGAGACGGCTAGGGAGGAGGAGAAACTAGGAGGCTCGATCACGACGAAAGAAGAGAGCATTTTAACAGGTAGGCTAATTTATCACACTTTCGTCATCGTTCGTACCGTGCGCACGGGTACAATTCACGACAGGCTGTGGCGTTCAAAGTGCTCAAATACGATTCCTCCTTGAAAGCAACCTGGGTTGGCCTGTGTAAGCCCCGGAAAATGTTTCGAGCGCACTGAGGGGTCGCTTTCGCCCTTGCCTCGTTCTGTTCAAGTGAACCGCAGGGTGTGTGGACCTCACCTACCGGGCTGACCGCACCGTGACTGAAGGCAACATAGCGACATTAAAACGTCATCATCCATTTACACGTAATCTTGCCATTTTGTGTAATTTATAAACGTTTAACATTCACACCTGGCGCTTCCTCACGGTACCGAGATGGATCATGGCCCATCCCACCTCAGCTGAGTCACTGCAGCAAAATAAGTCTGCACCATGTCCTGAGGTAGCGCAATTTTTGAGGCTTGGCTGCGGAAGGTGGGCCATAACTCGAACCTTTACAATTTGAATTCTGATTGTGAGTTTATTGCTAAAACAGTAGCTTTAATGAGTCGGATTAAACCACATTTTAATATAACAGCGATATTTCAATGAAAATAACTGCTTTTTGTGACATATTACTATAGTTGAAGCCTAATATTATCTTGAATTTTCATGTTACTGCACTGTATTGCAAACAGTTAAACTACAACCGACACATTTTTTTTGTTTCCTAACTGACATCAGAAAAATACCCAATCTAAAATACCCAAAACACACAGGCTGATATTTTTAGTCAAATGCAAAACGCCAATAAAAATGACTTAAAGTGTCCAAAAATGTCTTCAAAATGAAACCGGAAATGGCCAGTTTCAGAAGGTCCCGCCCCTTGTTCGTGACATCACACCAAGACGTCTTGCCTTGCTCGAGAATCAAAACAATGGCTTCAGATTCGGAGAAGATGCTTTCTTGTTATTCATCCAGTTATGAATATGATTCAAATAGTTCTGAAGAGGAAAGCAGTTTCCTCAAGTTTGCAATCGATTAAAGGAGTCCTCCCATATCAATTCGAGCCGTCAATGACATAATGTAGCACCCAGAAAATGCAGAAGATGGTGCCCAAGCTCCGTTGGAAATGGGCTATTTGTCTGCTGGAAATTTGTGTCAGCGAACATCAAATAGTTGTCTTGGTGCAACACACAACGATTCACCGTCGCATTATTTATGTGTTTTCTTTCTAATTTCGCCATCAACACGTTTTCAGACCAAACAAAGTACCACAAAATGCATTGTGTGTCGCTTTCTCGGTCAGGGGCGTTCCTAACGTGACGTCACGTGGGGATCGTCATCAACTCGAAAACAAGACTTCCTGAAGATTTAGCGCGAGTCTTAAAATGTAAAATATAGCTATGTACAGTGGAATCTTTGTAAAATACGCTCAATAGAAGTCATTTGAAGTGATTTTACAAATTATGGACACAACTTGTCCGGAGGCGCCGGTTGTCCTTTAAGAGGCAACTAACTGTACAGTATTAAATGTGTGTTCATGCACATTGCATGTCATAGTACATTTCAAATTTTTAATTGCTACCAGATATATATTAATTTCAAATTCCTTATTAGATATGTCATTACATTTTCCACTCAGCATCAAATAGAATACCCTTATTTTGCCGTGTTGTAGTTTGTTGTTCAATCTTTATTTTTTCTTTATATTCCTCATAAGGAACACACTGGTCAGTCAGTCAGACCTGGATTGGAATCTTCCATCATGCTACTGTTTGCTGTCAAACTGACTGCCCATCAGCTGGTGGCCAATGCTAGCTAGTCCCTCTAGAAATCCCTGATTCTACAATCACGGAATTTACCGCTGATTTTAAAGCACCCCGTGGAAATCAAAACAGTCTGCGGAATATAGGGTGTGGAGCAGAAGATTACATTTATATGTAGTTTTCATCCAAGCTGCTAGTTTACACTGTATGGTGTGATTATTCAGGTTGGGGGGGGGGGGGGGGGTAAAATATGTTTTGATGATCTCATTGACATTATGAAAACAAATGTGAACAGAATGTGTACATGATGTGACACAAATGCACACAAAGCACAACTCAAAAGCCAACACTTGTTATTGCGAATAACATGCCACAGCTTGGCAACAGTCCTCTGCAATGCCTCGTGAATACTATTTGGCCTGTGACCTGATATGTTTAATGATGGGAACCAATTATCAGGCAATGTGAAATGTTCGGTTGAAAAAAAAGGAAATGACTACATTAGGTCCTAAAGTCAGAAGGCAACAGACTTTAATGCAAACATGCAGTGGTTGTGGCAGTGAGCAAAAGCAGACATTTAAAAGGTGTGCAGAAAAGAAGTAATGTCCCATTTTCCTTGCTCCCAATCCCATAGTGGTTTTCCATACTATTTACATCCTACCAGCTCTTGGCTTTGAGTCAACAACAGCTAAATTAATCTGCAATAACTTGATAGTTTTGCACCATCGTGCGAAATGACATCACAGTCAGATAGTTTGTTACACGATTGTCATTTCAACAACAGCCCTTACATCCTAGCTTTTTTCCACCTTGTCCTATGTATAAGGTACTCATATGTGATTGGTGGGTTGATGCCGACTGGCAGATTGTTCATCTTCCAAGGATGTATCAGAGACATAACATTGGTTTGATGTTGCCAATGTGTAGGGAGATTCTGAACTTTGGCACTTCAGAGACACGAAACACGACTGCTTTTGTCAAAGTGATAGACTGACATGGCCACAAATGCTAATACCTTAATGTAAAAATTCCAATTATTGTGTTTTGGGTGTGGAAGTGCCCTATTTCAGTTAGTTCGATCTCATAGTGCGAGGCAAATAATTCCTCCCTTTGGTCTTTTACTCTCAGAAGTTACATTGCTTGAGAAGCAAATTTAATGAGGTCAAGTGCAAAAGTGACCATTTCGAAAACAGCAAGAGACTTAATGTTATGATTGATTCAGAAGTTCATCCTTTGATTTGGAATAAGTTAACAAGGACCCTTTGGGTTGTTGGTGCAAAAGTTACTCAATTTTTTCTCGTAAACGTCTGGGTGTTTTACGGGTATGTAGTGTGTGTATTCTCAATGTTTTCTGAGCTAATTAACTGTCATGACCCAGAATTCTGTTTCCATATTGAATGGTGATGGCCATTTAATGTTTCATCATACTGCAATTAAACAAAAAACTCTTGAGGTAATTTTTGAGTGCTACTTAAATATTCAGCTGTCTCATGTTCCCAGAACAATTAACAATGGAATGGAAGCAGAGCTGGTTCGGTCAACATTTTCAGAAAAATGTAAACGTAACTTTTGTCAGTCACAATTCACAATACTGAAATGATGTACTCTGTATGCTCGATGCAAACTGAAGTTTGTTGTTTGAAATGATCCTGTTACTCGATCCCATGAACTGCTTGGAAGCCAGTCACTGGGCACATATAGAGACAAACAACCATTGCCATTCACATGCACACATTCTCTTCGTAGTAATGTAGCGTGTTACATATTATGTACTACAGTTATGTTGGCTTGCTTGACCTTGGATGAGCTCATGGCGGCGGGAATCAAGTGATAGCGGGCAGCAGAAAGCGAGGCACGAGGAAACAGTTTGTGGACGAACTGAATGGTGATTGAATCCCGTAAACACAGATATAAAGAAAATCCATCATTACAATATTTATTCACTCCGAAAAGCATAGCGACAAACTATTAAAAGAAATCGCTGGTCACAAGGAGCCACGAAAAAAAACCCCACAAACAAAAAGTGCTTTCAAAAGGCATGGTTGAGCAGAGAATGCTAACAAAATGACAAGAATCCACTTACACGAAAACAAAACAAAACAAGAGCAAGTTCAAAGACCAAAATATTTTCACTTCTTACTAACAAGGCACTAGAAAAATGTTAGGTATGATGTGTGATAGAAGAGTTTCAGCTAGGATGAAAGGAAAGGTGTATAAAACGGAGGTGAGACCAGCTACGATGTTTGGACTGGAGACAGTGCCACTGAAGAAAAGACAGGAAGCAGAGCTGGAGGTAGCAGAGCTGAAGATGTTGAGGTTTTCTTTGGGAGTGACCAGGTTGGATAGGATTGGGAATGAGTATTTCAGAGGGACAACTCACTCGGAGAGAGAGTCAGAGAGGCCAGACTGAGATGGTTTGGACATGTCCAGACGAGATAGAGTGAATATATTGTGAGAAGGATGCTGAGCCTTGAACTGCCAGACAGGGGACCGAAAGGAAGGCCAAAGAGGAGGTTTATGGATGTTGTCAAAGATGACATGAAGGTATGTAGGTGGTGTAAGAGAAGAGAATGCACAAAACAGGGTTTGATGAGGACACTGACTCGCTGTGGTGACCCCTGAAGGGAAAAGCCGAAAGGAAAAGATGAAGAAGACTAACGAGGGACTAAAAAGCAAAAATGAGAATGATGAGTATCAAACAATGTCATTCATCAAATAGAGAGTTGACAATTAGGCAGTCCTTAAATATATGGTGATGAAACATTGCCATCTGCGGTGTGCGCTGGGGTGAAGACCCTCTTCTGCCAACTGCTCGCGATACACAACAACAGAATATTGGAACATTGGCTATGGAACAAACGGTCATCTGTATCTTGTGTTGATGGTTATTCAAAAAAATGTGAGAGCAATTTGAAAATAAGGTTGGGAAGTCAACCACTGACCCCAAATGTGTGTTCATTGGGCAATTAACTTATCAAAGCTGCCACATGGGAACAATTGAAATGCTTACCGAGTTCCACACCAACATGTTCCCTCTGGTTTGTTAAACTTAAGTGTTATATTTTTTTAAAATATATACAGTTATACCTCAGTTTTCAACCATATTCTGTTTCGGAAGGCTGTTTGAAAGGCAATTTGCTTTGACATACAAAACTATTTTATGAGTCCATGATTAAGGGCCAATGCACGATGCAGAAATAAAACAAAACACATTTGCTCATAATGAACACTTACCTCTGCAAGCATCATTATCTCACATAAACAAGCCGAGAGGAGTCGAGTGGCGTCTTCGGCTTTGCTCAGTTGGGTCAAAACCTGGTGTCCAGGCGTAATCCTAGCCGTAAAATTCTCACATTTTGGTGCGAATCCGATTTGGTCCATATCAGAGACGTTCGAAGTTAAGCCTTGGTATAGCCTTTTCTAATTTGAAAATGTAAATTAAAAATGCTATATCTCCAGGTATTAACATGAACCCTTTGATGCATGCTGCAACCTGTTAATATAAGATGTCGACTGTCTTAACCTCTCTCTCAATCTTATCTGTCGCACTGCAAATGAATTAGAACCAACTTTTTTTCTGTTTCAATCTGTCATTTAATTCAGTGAGTTATGAATGTCAAGCCAATTACACGATACGATGCAATGATATTCAGCCAATCACAGCATTGACCGTACTTGCACATGTTCACTGCTCCATAACAATAAACGGGAAGCGGCGATCTGTGACGTTAATGCTAACCTTTATCATGGTGAAGCGACCGGCCGGTGAATGGATATGTTGACTACCCAAACCAAAATTAGAATGAACTGCAATTTTTTTAAGTTAGCTGTGGCTGTCGGAGTGTGTGCAAATAGAAGAACAAGCAATGAAACTGGGGTAGATATTTTGTTTTTTGAATGATAAAGGTGTGCTCTGCAAAAGATTCAGCGAAGCAAAAGTTGTCAGTGAATTTTCTGATGGAAAAATATGGACGAAATGGAACCTGGAATACCTCAAACAACAAATTACCTAGACTCATTTGAATGATATAGAAATTACTATATAAAGTTGTGAAATTGGGGATTGCTACAAATAACTAGGAGGAAACGAACCGGCTGTCACATAGAAAAAAGATAAAGTTCTAATTGGCTCTATTTTATTAACCATGGAAATGAATGCACCAAATATTGGATTGATTTGATTTGTATTCAATGTGTGATAATATTGCCTTAATTTTCAATATTCAAAAATGTTCATCGTAACAATATGATAATTATAGTCATTGTTAAAATATGTTTTTTTTTCACATCTTCAGGTAGTGGTGTGTTCCTGGATTTTTTCAATGAAAGAATGTGCCTTAGCTCGAAAAAGATTGCAAATCACTTCTCGACAGTATGCATTGCAGGTGAAAAAAAAGAATAATGAGGGCTTATTGTGTATTTGTAACCAACGTAGTCATTTTGTTAGTAGACTAACATAGATATTATCAATACAAACAGATTAGATTATATTTTTTATTCCTTCTCCCGTAAGGGAAACTACTCTTGGAGGACAGCCCCTATGAGGTGTTACATGCATTGAACAAGACATATGTTACACAACAGACATTGGACAATCCAAATAGTACAGGACAATATAGTGTATACCCTACACACATTGGATGGTATATTACAGTCATATGCACACGTCACATTGCACACCCCACATTTTTTTTTTTGTCCAATATGGCTCGTTCAACAATTTGGATTGGCGAACCCTGTTTTCGAGCCTATTTTGAGGCCATGTGAAGGGTTCATGATGGTGTCTTGACTGCCGTGGTCAGGCGGTTTCCCTGCTCTGTATGTCTGGGCTTCTGGCCAAGTTTATCAGAGTGAGGCAATGAGAGGAAGGGTGCTGGGGGATTGCCATTTTTTTTTCTGCAGGGCATGAATAAAAAGGGACATCAGATGGCTTAAAGAAATAGCAGATTCACTGTCCAAACTCATTTGACTGCAGTCCCTTTGATGTAGAATAAACATGGTTCTTCAAAGTCTTTTTTACGCAAATTCATCAGTTTTCTCCTCTTTTGGTCTTACAAGAGTGGAGGCTTTGCATGGTCTCACTCCTATCGCAATCTTTGGCAACACAATTCTTTTGGTTGCGCATCTTGTCCATATTCAAACCAGATGATTTGTACATTCAGTTCTAGACCTGGATCAAATCAAGGTCAACTTCAAAGTCTGGTTGTGTCCCCAATTAACCAGCAGAGTGTGTAATCATCCACGGGCTGCAAAGGACAGCTCCGGGATACGCTGTCACATCCAAAGAATGATTAAGATCACTCTAAAATCAATAAAGAAAAGAACAATTTGCAAAATCTTCTTTTCGTTTCGACTTTTCCCTTCAGGGGTGGCCACAGCGAATCAGTGTCCTCCATCTTCAGAGGTTTGATTCGCATGTTCGTTTTGGCCAAGCTTTTACGTCCGAGGCCTTTCCTGGCGCAACCCTCTGTATTCATCCGGGATTGGGACACAATAAAATAAGCCAGTTATTTTGCTTGGCTGTCTATGAACATTATCTTTGTTGAATGTTTTTGTCAGCTGTCTCAAAAAGGTGAAATAGCTCTTGGTCAAGACCAAAGCAAGTTATATAATTCATTAATTTATTCATTTTCCGTACCACTTTATCCTCACTGGGATTGCGGGTGTTGCTGGAACCTTCCCAGTCGTCTTCGGGCAATAGGTCGGGTACACCCTGAACCAGTCGCCAGCTGACGACAAATCCATGCACACACTCACACCGAAGGACCATTTAGAGTGCCCAATCCGCCTGCCATGGAATGTGGGAGGCAACTGCAGCACATGGAGAAAACCAAAGCAGGCTCAGACAGAAGATGCAAACTCCACACAGGGAGGCCATAGCAGAGATTGAACCCACGACCTCTGCACTGTTATCTTGACGAGCTAACCACCCAAGTTATATAATGTTCACCCTTAAACACAAACAAAACGGTAAATGTAATGCACTTTTATAGCACCTTATTACACACCATACTGTAGCCCAAAGTGTTTCACAAAGCCTGATATTTCTTCTCACACCAATGGAAGGCTGCTGCCATATATTGGACTGCCCGTTCCACCGGAGAAAATTAGACTTCAGTATCTTGCTCAAGGACACTTTGACATAATCACAAGTGTCGAAGCCACAACCCTAGGGTGGAGAGATGACCACGCCAGACCACCATGCTGCTCACAGTCCTAACTGGGCTCAATATCCAAAGAGGAGAGTTTGGATATGTGGTGCACATTCATGCTGTCAGAACCAAGAGAGCAATAAGCGACTTTTCCAAACACAGGAGGGCAGGTCAATCTAGTACCCATACTCATTTATTATTGGATTGGATTGGATTGGATATGCCTTTATTAGTCTCACAGTGGAGAAATTTACATTTCACAGCAGCAAAGTGATTATGGAGCCACACTTTACAATGTGCAGAATATGGTTTGGCGTTGTCCTGCTTAAATAAGCAGAGGTATATAAGACAACAATATTGCTTGCTTGGATAGCAACATTTGTTCCGTCCAAAACCTGCATATACGTACCTTTCAGCAGTAAAGGTGCCTTCAAAGATGTGTAAGTTACCCATGACATTTGCTCTATACCAAAGCGGTGAAAGTTCCCCTGATTTTCCCGGAATTCTGTATTTTTAACATTTTCATGAAAGTTCCTGCGGGAAATTGAGATATGAGTTGACAATGTTGAATGAACACGCGTTTGAGTTTGTTGTTTGGATTGTAGCGACACCACTCGAGCAAAGTACGGCTCAGCATTCAAGAATCTGCTGGTCTCTGCTTTTCCTGCATCAACACGAACATGCATGCATCACACGACTTTTGGTTTCAACCAATCAATGCCGATGCAACCCAGCTCATAGGTCGAAGATTTTAGCAGAGACCACCCGGCGCTGGCGTTCGGACAAATACGTTTTTCTGCAATGTGTGTTTTCCTCTTTGTCTGAATTTAGCTTTCACGAGCCTAGTCACCCGACATAGTGGCCTTGTGTCCTGTGACTGTAAAGTGTCCTTCAGAGTTTTGAAAGGTGCTTATAAATGAAATGCATTATTATTATTATTATTATTATTATTATTATTATTATTATTATTATTATTATTATTGATGAGAAGGTTTCTTCAGCCGTCATCTGTACAAAAGTGAAGGTTTCGGACGTTTCGCCTCCTATCCAAGAGGCTTCGTCAGAGGCTGACAGATATGTATGACAAATATCTGATAGATATTTGTCATTAATAGATAGATATTATAGATATTTGTCGTTAAGCCAGTAAGTAATCATTGATACATTTTCTGAATTCCCAGAATTCAGAATTCCCCTGAATTCTAAATTCTCACTCGTTCCAATGACATGATCCTACTGCTTCTGAACCCCCTGAAAAGATTTGTCTGAGAGTAAGGCACATAAAGAATTAGATCTGATTGGACAAAAAAAGAGATAAATTGTTGGCAGTAACATTTCATGCAACATGTATTAGAATGATAGTCTCAAGTATGAGTCATTGTTTCTGAGCGAAAGCCTTGCCACTACTTCAATTATGGGGTATACGCAATTAAGTACATTTTTTGTCGAATCTGTGCAGTCCATTTTGATTCATCCTCTTCAGGTGAGAATAAAAAAATGATTAAAGTAGTTCTCCAGGCATGATGTGCTTTTTATTATTCATTTGGGGGCATACAAACTTGAGGTTGTAAAGGTGATTCCGGGAGTTGACTACTATTGCTGCAAGAAAACATATTGGATAGTGACAAGACAGGGTGTCGTCACAGGTGGTCTGTAATTTGGCTCTGTAATTGCTTGGCAAAGTGTATTATGGGACTTCAGACCACTCATCCTCTCCATAGGGGTGGGCAAGAAGAAAGATGAGTGAGGTAGATAAAAGGATTGAATTGTATTGGATAACATGATGTCGTGCTGGGAGACAATTCAACGAGGTGCTTATAATAAATCAGAGAAAATGGTTATTATTGTCTGCATTTGCGGCATGCTTTCAGCTATTAAGACAGACAAATAAAAATAATAGTACATATATGGAGATGCGCTTCCATTCAATTCAAATGTCATGTCATTTTTTTACTTTGTTTTATTTTTTTTAAGTAAATGCCTTGCAAATGCCTTTGGCTGATGTTTCAAGAGACAAGTTGTGGAAACTTGGAATGTTGCATACTACAGAAAGCAAAATTAAACGCCCGCTTTTCCAACACACTTAAAGACAACCGACACCATTTTTTTGTTTCCTTACTGACATCAGAAAAAACGTTTTATAGCATCTAAAATACCCAAAACACGCAGGCTGATATTTGTAGTCAGATGCAAACACCAATAAAAATGACTTAAAATGTCCCAAAACTGCCACAAATGAGCTCGAAACTGGGGAGATTCAGAAAGTCCCGCCCCCTTGTTCGTGACGTCACTGTGGGCCTTGCTCCAGAATCAAAACAATGGCTTCAGAGAGTTCAGATTCGGAGAAGATGCTTTTTTGTTACTCATCCAGTTATGAATATGATTCAAATAGTTCTGAAGAGGAAAGCATAAATGTTTGCAATCGATTAAAGAAGTCCTTCCGTATCAATTCGAGCCGCCTCCAAGCGATGAAACTGGTGAAGATCTGGACTCCGATGTAGCGCCCAGAAAATGCACAAGATGGCACACAAGCTGCGTCTTGTCCACTATATGAAATGGCTTATTTGTCCGCTGGGAATTAGTGTAAACTTACACCTTCTTTATGCGTGTTACCGCAATTGGCTGCCACACGATGCACCATCGCGTTATTTATGTAGTTTTCCTTCTAATTTCGTAAAAGTACCCAAAATGCATTGTGTGTCGCTTTCTCTTTGGATTAGGAGATCCAAACCCAAAAAGTTAGTTTCTATATGGAAATATAGAAAACACGTATGTGAACATGATCCTTTTGAAATCAACATTTTAAATGTTCAACAATTTAACTTAATAAAACAAGTCTCTAAAGTGTATGACTTGGGAAGTCCATATTTTTGTTGTAAACAGCACCACCACACCGCCTTCAGCTCACATTTTGAGTTGTGCAGGTGAGTCAAGGTGACCTTGAAAAGAAGACGTTTCCAAAATGCCCATAAACCACTGCTTTTGGGCTCCACATTTTATGCAATGTGAAGCAAGATCAACATTTGTTTGTTTTTTTCATACTCAAAAAATGTGAACCTACATCTGGACTCCAACATGCTGTGTGTTTCTGAGCACAAATTAAATGATATGGTTGTTTATTTTGGGGAAGGATGTTGCTAAAAGGAAAAGTTTCTAAATACAGTGGCAGAATCTCCAAAATTGACTTTACGAGTTATTTTAGATAATTCAGGCATGTTAATTCAAAATATTTGTCTTGTGTTTGCAGAGCTTGTTCAGGTTAGTTATTTTCGTGTCCCCAACAACGCCCCCACCCTCCCTAAAAATGGTGTTTAAGAGAATTTTGCGAATTTGCTCAAATACCAAATTGTATGACGTCATAGATGTTTCAATTTATCTTAAACTTGGCTCCTGATAAAAGATGCTCTTTGAGATATGAAAGTAGTGTCTTCATGTTTCCCTTTCTTTTTCTACAGATGAAATGGCAAACCCATCTCCAGCAAAGAGTCTCGGCGATCCTGGAATCACACCACTGTCTCCAACACACATTCAGGCAAATCCTCTATTTTAAATATTTTCATCACCATTATAGCTGTTTGTGACATTTTATCTTGAAACAACCTCGTAGCACCCTTTGGATGGAATATTATACGAATATTAGGGTGGACACTGCTTTGAAAAAGCCAGCAAAGAAAGTAAATACAGTTAGTATAGATCAGGGGTCGGGAACCTATGGATCGCGAGCTATATATTGCTCTTTTGATGATTGCATCTGGCTCGCCGATAAAACTAAATACATATAAAATTGTTCATTCATAGGCTTGTACATAGCTTTTCATTCTATAGCCTGCTTCTCTAAGACCTTTTTGTTTCGAAGTGTTTTCTGAGATCATAGAAACCTGATGCAGAAACTTTAATGTCCAATCCACACGGCATGCAAAATGAGTACAGACGCTCCCCACCATACGAACGAGATACGGTCCGAGCGGTCGTTCGCATGGTGAATTTCATCGTAAGTTGCTTCATTGCTATATTTTGTATGGAATGTATGTTTAAGTCAAACACTAACCGGGGAAGTATAAAACACAGTCGTAAAATAAATTCACACCTACTATTGTACGACGACACATATCTTTGGGTCTTCAGTATCCATTAATGAAGCTGCTGGCACATATGTAATTTCCGAATCATCGAAACGTGTCATTACCTTTTGTTATGCATCGCCATTCGCCTCCTCCTCGGAGCCTCAACTGGTAAGAGGGATTTCCCCCCCGCCTACATACTCTATATGGCCAATTGTAAGCGAGCTCGACGGATAGGGGCCTGAACTCGTTGGCATCACTTCAGCGCTGATTGGTCAGCCTTGGTGTCCGTCGCGTAAAGTGTGTGTGCGTGAAGCACAGTACGCAGCCAGTCGCAAGCGAGCTCGGACGGAAAACAAATGAAAACATTTTTCGAAATACTGCACCAGCAAAAATGTTTGTATGTACCGTAACGTCATAGCTCAAATGTTCGTAAGTTGGTGAGTGTCTGTATTGTGGTCCAGAGGAAGTAGATGCTAATTGCAACGTGAGATTCTCGCGGTCAAACAGCTAAAGACCAATTCGATGCAATGTATCATTGCCGTAACAGTGACAAAATCAAAACGAGGGAGAAAAAAACCCCGTAAACCTCTAAGAATCAGTGCTCACTTGTACAAACTACGCTGAAACCGTACAACTTCACAGGTGTGCAACCTGTAGCTATTGAGTATGTCTTCAAGTTTACAACAGCTCAAAAGCATTGCATGTCATCTCATGCACCAACCACCTTCCATGTTAATTAATGTCCTATTTGTGCAGCAGAATGACACAGACCAGGTTCCGTCAGGAATGGCTTTTGTGGTGGTGGTAGCCATTGACTTTGGCACAACATCAAGCGGCTATGCTTATGCATTCACTAAGGAGCCTGAGTGCATTTACACCATGAGGTACTGTACGTCATGTCATTTTTATGAATGCGTAGTTGAACAATCACTTGATCTTATATGGAGGCATTTTCAAGTATAAGTTTTGTTCAAGCGTTCAGTTAAAGCTCAGTTTTTCAAAGGAAGATTGAAAGTTGAGAGACGGTACCACACCCATCCATCCGTAAATTGTCTGTACCGTCTGTCCTCACTGTATACGGGTGAACTGTAATCTGATTTGGGGTGAGAGCATGGCTACATCGAGACAGGTTGTGAGCCAATTATTGGCAACTATACCATATTTAAAGGACAACCGATGTCTCCGGACAAGTTGTGACCATAATTTGTAAAATCGCTTCAAATGACTTCTACTGAGCGTATTTTACAAAGATTCCACCGCATATAGCTATATTTTACGTTTTAAAACTCGCGCTGAATATTCCGGAAGTCTTGTTTTTGAGTTGGTGACGAGTCCTCACGTTACGTCACTGAAGGAACGCCCCTGACCGGAAAAAGGACACATTGTAGCAGTCCTTCCATCACGTACAGCAAAATGTTTTGGCATTTTGCTGTACTTTGTTTGGTCTTAAAACTTCGTGTAACACCAAAAAGAGGCAGAAGAGGGCGACATGACCCAGACCCCAGCCTGTTTCCACAGGCTGATTCATTCCTTACATGGAGCTTTGTCGCCCTCTTCTGCCTCTTTTTGGTGCTACATTTCCCGCCTCAAAATGGCACGGAATAAAATCTTTAATCGATTGCAAACATGTATGCTTTCCTCTTCAGAACTATTTGAATCATATTCATAACTGGATGAGTAACACGAAAGCATATTCTCCGAATCTGAAGCCATTGTTTTGATTCTCCAGCAAGGCAAGACGTTTTGGGGTAACACCACGAACAAGGGGGCGGGACCTTCTAAAACTGGCCACTTCCGGGTTTTGGGTATTTTAGATGCTATAAAACGTTTTTCTGATGTCAGTTAGGAAATAAAAAAGTGATGTCTGTTGTCCTTTAAACTAGATTATGAACACACATTTGATCCAGTAGATTGAAATTGGTGCATTTAATGCAAAATTGTTTATCAACTGCAATATCGTGAGATGTGCTATCCATCAAAGCACACCTGTGCCTGATTAATCACATGTTTATGGAGTACCCCAACACTGCCTTATGACACTTGTTTCTTAACTCTAATGAGGATAACATTTCGGCCATTTTTTTATAGAGCTTGTTTTATCATGACAATTACCACAAACAGGAAGTGGATGGACTGCCTACTAACTATACATTTTAACGATTTTGTATCATCAGGTAACAATGTCTCACATTTATAGTGGGAAACGTGAAGAAGCTAATCCTTGAAATGAAAATGAAATGAAAGCAGTACATTATTATTATGGCCTGATTTCCCCAGGCGTTGGGAGGGTGGTGATCCTGGTGTGTCCAACCAGAAGACACCAACCACAATCTTGCTGACCCCAGACAGAAAGTTTCACAGTTTTGGCTACGCAGCACGTGACTTTTATCATGACCTAGACCCCAGCGAGTCCAAGCACTGGCTTTACCTGGAGAAATTCAAAATGAAGCTCCATACCACAGCGGTAAGAATCATGCTGTCACTCACACATAATTGTAAACAACGTATCAGTCCAAACGCTTGTTCCATATGAACTGTAAAGAAATATTATTGTTGCACATGCATAAAGTTTGATGCGCGTGTTGCACGTACAGTGGTTAGGTGATCTTTCAAAAAAAAATTCAGCCTAATTTTTGGGGGGTATTCCTCACCCCCACAAAGGTGCTACTAAGTGTTGTGATTCTCACAACAAAATGCTAATGTCATTTGAAACACATGAACAGAATAGCTTTTGTTTTGTTTCGAAGGAATGTGTTTGAGGGTGATGGATTGTCCTGGAGGTCAGCAAGACCTAGTCAAGGTCATCTCGTCAAGAGGACAGTGTTGACACAGGGTGGCAGCAATAAGAAAGAGAGGAAAATAGAAAAGGAAAGGACAAAGCTGCTCATTGTAGATACACAAATGTATTAAAGATTTTCTTTTGAGCAAATAAGACGACCTATGAACAAACTAAACAGTAAAAAAAATATTGGATCATTTGTTTTGTCATTATTGTTGATAAAGCTCATATTCTTGCCATCGTCCCCACAAACAGAATCTGTCCATCAATACGGATCTCCAGGCAGCCAATGGGAAGCGGGTGAAAGCTTTGGATATCTTTGCCTATGCACTGGCTTTTTTTAAAGAGCAGGCACTAAAGGTAATGTATTTATGATCAACAGAACATACTCTATTTCCATACGTTGTCGACATTAGGGGTGCCCAATACAGAGATCGTGGTCGACCGGTAGCTTGCGAACCAGTCCCAAATTGATCATGAAGGACGTAGAGGGGAAGAGAAAAAAAAACAAAAACATTTGTGTGTCAGTGTGCGTATTACTAATTCATTCACTGCCAGACGATGTGCAAAAATGTGTCTACTCCAGTGCCAGGGTTTTTGTCATGTTCACTCAAAATGCAGGACCCACAGAATATTGAGTTTTAGGACTACATACATTCAATACAACGTTAGAAACCTTAGACCAGGGGTGTCAAAGTCATTTTTTTGCCGCGGGCCACATTGTAGTTATGCTTTTGGTATGAATTTGGGGAACCCATTAGAATGTTTAAATCCCTTCAAATATTACATACAGAGCGCACAGCAAATTAAGGAATAACTCGTTTTTGAATCTGAAGTCAAGAATAATGACTTTTATTGTGGTTGACATCCAAAAATATGAAATTTTGGCTCAGATTTTAGCAATCATCATGGAATTTAACAAGTTTGATTTGCTTTCGCGGGCCGAAAAAAAATGATGTGGCGGGCCGGATTTGGCCCGCGGGCCTTGACTTTGACACCCGTGCCTTAGACTATCTTCATTCATCAGAAAAAAAAGAGTTAATTCCTAAATTATATGGGTCTGTAGTAATATGAGGTGCAAGTGAGGGCGGCTGTACAAAATGCAAATGCTGCCCCCTCGTGGAAAAGAAAACCACTGCCAGATGTCTGACCAGCACTTTATCGGCCCTCCCCACAAGAAAAAACTACACCCGAATAAATTCGGGAATGTCAGCGAACGAGTTAATATGGTGTGTTTTGATGTTAGTGCACACTGCTAAGTTCCATACCTTTGCTTCAGGTCTCTATTAACATAAGGAGAGATTTACTTTTCATAAACTCACAAACCTTTGTGTCTACTTTAATTTTATGTTTCGTTCATTTTAGGGGTTGTTATGGCAATTTCTCATTAGGGCAAGTGGATGTAAGTTTATGCATATGCGCGCGTGTGCTGTGACGGGTCGATCGTGGGAGGTATGTTGATCAAAACGTAGATCATTGGTCTTAAAAGGTTGGGCACCCCGGCTCTACATTATTTCTTACATGAACATGGAATGCATTTGGGGAAATGTATTCTGTTCATGGATTAACTAAATCCCCAAATCATTCTCGTTATAGTGAAGAACAAAAATCGACCATGATATATGCATTTATATTTTATATGATGCATGCAACCGTAGTTATAACTCCATACATACTGTACTGTACATGCATTCATTTTGTACATAGAATACATTGAGCCCACAGAGTGCGTTTGTTCTCATCTCGCAGGAGCTGAGTGATCAGACAGGTGGTGAGTTTGACAATAATGATGTGAGATGGGTCATCACTGTTCCTGCCATCTGGAAAATGCCTGCAAAGCAATTCATGAGGGAAGCTGCTTACAAGGTGGGCTAAGGGGCTCCATCTTCACTTATTTGTGCATTGATGACAGTATCACATGCAATTTTATTAGGGGTGTTTGGATCAGCCTTTTATGCTGCCAATTACAATACCATTCACACCAATTAGCTCCATATTTTGGAGGCAATTGCAAATTATTTAACTATTTAATTATTTAAGAACATTGGTCAACAGCAGGTTTTTCTCAAATATGGCTAAACTTATTTTTGAGGCTGATTAAAATAAAACAAGTCTTAACTCGAACTTTCAGAGAAGAGAACTTTCAAACAGACAATACTGCATGCAAAGTGCTATCCGTGGACAACTATCATACACAAGTAGGCAGCCAGTCACAAAGTAAAACTAAAACCAAGTCTGAGTCATGCTTTAATTTTTCTTTTTATGATTGAAAGCCTGATGTTCTTGAGTAAAAATGAGGTCAAATTGAGAATCACCTCAAATAATTAATCTATGAAATTGGCCTGTTTCTTAATAACACAGTAATAACAATAATAATCAATAAACATTTGTTGACATATATTAAGGCAATTTGCTTTAGGAACATATCGTAAACATCGTTTTATCATCATTTTGATAAATTAACAGGTCTATTTGGGAAAAAAAGTGAAACATATTATGCATGAATAGTTAATTATACCTTATACGGTGCCAGACGTTGAATTGAAATGGAAAAAATAGGGTCTGGCGGTCGTTGTCGTAAGTATGGGTGGTTGTAAGTCTCACCGGTCGTAAGTCGGATGTTACCTGTATTTACATAGATGTGAAACCACACACAGGGGCTGATGTTCCTTCAGCACATACAGTATTTAATAGTTTTTAAAATGTCCATTTATTAAACGATTGGTTCATGGTATGTTTTTTTATGATTCATTTTATCTACTGCTTAAGCTTATTTGGGTCACAGGTGTGCTGGAGTTTGTCAACTGACATTGCGCAAATGGTTTGGGTACTCCCCAAACTGGTGGTCATTCACTTGCACGGCACAAAAAATACACTCATGGAAAATGTAATCCTTTAAAGGACAACCGACGTCACTTTTTTGTTTCCTAACTGACATCAGAAAAACGTTTTATAACATCTAAAATACCCAAAACACGCAGTATGATATTTTTATTCTCATGCAAAACACCAATAAAAATGACTTAAAGTGTCCAAAATCTGCAAAAAAAAAGAGCTGCGAATTGGGCATTTTCAAGTCCTGCCCCCAGTTTGTGACGTCACGCCAAGACATCTTGCATTGCTGGATAATCAAAACAATGGCTTCAGATTCGGAGAATATGCTTTTTTGTTACACATCCAGTTATGAATATGATTCAAATAGTTCTGAAGAGGAAAGCATACATGTTTGCAATCGATTAAAGAATTTATTCCGCGCCATTTTGAGGCAACATTGGGGGGAAATGTATGACCAAAAGAGAAGCAGAAAATGGCGACCAAGCTCCGTGTGAGGAATTAATCAGCCCGTTTCCACAGGCTGATAAATTCCTTACACGGAGCTTGGTCGCCCTCTTCTGGCTCTTTTTGGTGCAACATAACGTTTTCACACCAAACAAGTACAGCAAAATATATTGACGTGATGGAAGGACTGCTACAATGTGTCCTTTTTTCGGTCAGGGGCGTTCCTTCAGTGACATCACGTACGGACTCGTCACCAACTCAAAAACAAGACTTCCGGAATATTCAGCGCGAGTCTTAAAACGTAAAATATAGCTATATGCGGTGCAATCTTTCTAAAATACGCTCAGTAGAAGTCATTTGAAGCCATTTTACAAATTTTGGACACAACTTGTCCGGAGATGTCGGCCGTCCTTTAAAGAGTAATCCAAATCTAGCCTTGCATGTATTCATTATTTGGGAGGTAACCCAAACATGGGAAGAACACTTAAAATCCACACTGGCTGGCCAGAGCCCAGATTTGAACCAGTCACTTGAGGTCTGAGTCAGAGTTTCTAACCAGCCGCTCGCCATGCCGCTTGTTTGAGAAATGGATGTTTAAAAAATCAATACTTGTATGACTTATTGATAATAAAACAAAAAATAGAAGGAATTACTATATTTCATGATCAGAATAACCTTTATTGAAAGACCTGGCTCTTCTATCCATTTAAACATTCTAACCTGGCTCTTGAGCTCCAAACGTTTGCCCACTCCTGAGATAAACGAGCATTGAAAATGGCTCAAGCTTGTCCCTAGAGACCATTAATGTGTGAGTCATTTGGGCGTGGCAATCTGCAGTGTGAAATGAGGCAGCAGCGAGGCAACGGAAAATATCCAGAATGGGAGGGATTGCGATGGATGATCAATTGCTAAAACCATGAAATAACTTTGAAAATGAACTACAGCAGAGATTATGAGCCGAGCCCTATTTAACTTCTTAAAGGAAAACCGACACAATGTTTTTTGTTTCCTAACTGACACCAGAAAAACGTTTTATAGCATCTAAAATACCCAAAACACGCACGCTGATATTTTTAGTCAAACGCATAACACCAATAAAAATGACTTAAAGTTGTCCAAAATTGCCACTAATGAGCTCAAAACTGGAGAGATTCAAAAAGTCGCGCCCCCAGTTCGTGACGTCTCGTCTGGATACTTTTTCACAAACTGCCTTGCTCCAGCATCAAAACAATGGCTTCAGAGAGTTCAGATTTGGAAAAAAAGATCCTTTCTAGTTACTCATCCAGTTATTTAGAATTCAATCACGGGGTCAAGAAATGCATTCATGTTCGATTCAAAGAAATGACTGACTGTCGGAATAATACTGTAACGTCCGGTGCTTGTGTTGTGCATGTCACGCTGAGGGGCATTACAGGTTTGACTGTCATCGAAGTGTCCTGTCGGCTACACCAAAGAGCTCGGTCCCTGTTCTGAAGAATGTAATCATCATTGGCTTAGAAGAGCTCCATTTTACTTGTATACATTCAACAAAATAATTTACGAGCTGGATGATCAGCCTCGAGAGGATCCATCGCTAACTCCGGTTAGCTCCTCTATGTCCTTCAGCTCTGGTCCGTTGGAAATGGCTGGTTTGTCCGCTGGGAATTTGTGTAAGCTTATGCGTGTTACCGCAATTGGCTGCCACACAACGATTCACCATCGCATTATTTAAGTACTTTACCTTCTAATTTCGTGATCAACACTGTTTTCAGACCAAAAGAAAGTACCCAAAATGCATTGTGTGTCGCTTTCTCGGTCAGGGGCTTTCACTCAGCGACGTCACTCTGGCATCGTTATCAACTCGAAAAATAGACTTCATGAATATTCAGCGCGAGTCTTAAAATGTATAATATAGCTATATGCGATGGAATCTTTGTAAAATGGGGTCAGTAGAAGTCATTTGAAGTGATTTTACAAATTATGTACGCAACTTGTCCGGAGGTGTCGGTTGTCCTTTAAATACTCTGCTGAGTAAATGGGCTAAAAAATCCTCAATTGTCATAATCGTAGCGTAGACCTTCCTCGACCTGCATCGTGTGGTTTAATTTTATTTCTTTAATTTGGGAGGGGGATAATACCAGCTTTCCCGCATGTTTTCTTGTGTTAAAATGGGAATTATCAGAAATTAGATATTGCACATTATTGTATGAATGACCATATAATTCAAATGCATCATCTTCCTGACACATTGATGGCGTCTTCGTTGCTATGATGATGCGAATGAGCCTTCTGCTTTATCGTTCAGATCCTTTGTATATTTTCCAAATGGCTTCTCCAAACAGTCTTTGAATTTTGGGATAGCGATTGGATTGATACATACCGGCCTTTCACAGTGATGTCATCCTTTTGTTGTGATTACATGTTTCCTGTATATAGTGCTGTGTGTGTGAGTGTGCGTGTGTGTGTGTCTGGGGGGGGGGGGCTAAAATCGGCATGGAAACAGAGAGGGAATGTGGATGATTTCATGAATGCAGACACAGGAAGGAAGGGGGAGGGTATTTTAGGTCTTATCAGTCGTGGGTCTGGGTGATCTGACAGAGAAACAGTGAATGCGGTGGAGAGAAAATGAGCAGTGGAAGGGTTGGGCATCTGTGATGACTCAGCACTGGCACTGAGCTTCGGTTATAGAGGACGGAGCTTTCAGCCACTGTGCTCCCAAACTCTGGAACTGGCTTCCACCCAACATCCGTAATATTGACTCTCTTCCCACTTCCCACCCATCTGATTAAAATTGCATTCACAGTTTAGTTTAATCAGCTCTTTCATAATTTATTGTTCTTTTAATTGTAAAGTGTCCCTGGGTGCTTTGAAAGGTGCTTGTAAATTATTATTATTATTATTATTATTATTATTATTATTATTATTATTACAGAGGGAGGAATCCACAAATATCTACTACTATCTACCCTTGAAACCATAACGTAATCCACATCCCGCTTTAATTGATTGAACCTATTTTTTGTGACCACTTGAGACTTAAAAGATCATTATATCTGATGGTTTATTTAAAATGGCAGAAGTAGAGTCATTTTTTAGCTGTAACTTATTATCAACCCCTATAAAACTATTAGAGCAGGGATAGGCAAACTATGGCCCACGGGCCAAATCCGGCCTATTTGTGTTTTAATACGGTCCACTGAGGGTCAGACCATAATTCAGGTTCAATGATAATGACTGCATTTATAACATTTGGACTTGTAATGACAGGTATTACAACACCAGGTCACACAGTTACTTGAAGTCCCAGAGCACAGGGAGAAATAAAAGAAGAGATAGGGCGAGAAATAATAATAATAATAATAAGTATTGGAGAGGTGGCGGTGGTGTTCCTGACTGGGTTATACAACAAGATCTTAGATGGTGAACAGATGCCTGAAGAATGGAGACGAAGTGTACTCGTGCCCATTTTTAAGAACAAAGGAGATGTGCAGAGTTGTACTAACTACAGAGGAAAGTTGATGAGCCATACAATGAAACTCTGGGAAAGAGTAGTTGAAGCTAGACTAAGAGCAGAAGTGAACATTTGTGAGCAGCAGTTGGCTTCATGCCAAAAAAAGAGTACGGCAGATGCAGTGTTTGCTTTAAGAATGCTGATAGAGAAGTACAGAGAAGGTCAGAAGGAATTGCGTTGTGTATTTGTAGATCTGGAGAAAGCGTACGACAGGATGCCCAGAGAAGAGCTGTGGCATTGCATGAGGAAGTGTGGAGTGACGGAAAAGTATGTCAGAGCGATGCAAGACGTATCATGACTGTAAGACAGTTGTGAGGTGTGCTGTCGGTGTGACGGAGGAATTCAAGGTGGAGGTGGGACTCCACCAGGGGTCAGCTCTGAGCCCCTTCTTGTTTGCTATGGTGATGGACAGGCTGACAGACGATGTTAGACAAGAATCTCCTTGGACCATGATGTTTGCAGATGACATCGTGATCTGTAGCGAGAACGGGGAACAGGTGGCGGAAAAACTAGAGATGTGGAGATATGCCCTGGAAAGGAGAGGAATGAAGATCAGTCGCAGCAAGACGGAATATATGTGTGTGAATGAGAGGGATCCAAGTGGAAGAGTGATGCTACGGGGAGAAGAGATAAAGAAGGTGGAGGATTTTAAGTACTTGGGGTCAACTGTCCAGAGCAATGGATAGTGTGGAAAAGAGGTGAAGAAGCGTGTCCAGGCAGTCTGGAGCGGCTGGAGAAAAATGTCAGGTGTGATGTGTGATAGAAGGGTTTTAGCTAGGATGAAAGGAAAAGTGTATAAAACAGTGGTGAGACCAGCCATGATGTTTGGACTGGAGACAGTGCCACTGAAGAAAAGACAGGAAGCAGAGCTGGAGGTAGCAGAGCTGAAGACGTTGAGGTTTTCTTTGGGAGTGACCAGGTTGGATAGGATCAGGAATGAGTACATTAGAGGGACAACTCATATTAGAGGCTTTGGAGAGAAATTCAGAGAGGCCAGACTGAGATGGTTTGGACACGTCCAGAGGAGAAACAGTGACTATATCGGGAGAAGAATGCTGAGCCTTGAACTGCCAGGCAGGAGACCGAGAGGAAGACTGAAGAGGAGGTTTATGGATGTGGTCAAAGAGGACATGAAGATAGCAGCTACCACCCTCCTGCAAGTTTTCCAAGTCTCTTTGTTGCAACACACCTGATTCAAATGAGCAGGTTCAATGTAAGGCTTCCGCAGAACTTGGTGATTATCTGAGTATTTGAATCAGGTGTATTGTAACAGGAAGACTTGGAAAACATGCAGGAGGGTGGCCCTCCAGGACCAGGAGTGCCCACCCCTGAGGTAGCTGGTGTGAGAGAAGAGGATGCACAAAACCGGGATAGATGGAGGACATTGATTCGCTGTGGCGACGACCCCTGAGGGGAAAAGCCGAAAGGAAAAGAAGAAGATTATTATTAGGGAGAATCCAATAATAATACTAATAATAATAATACATTTCATTTATAAGTGCCTTTCAAAAGTCTCAAGGGGAGAAATCTTATCTATCACAACCCTTGAAGAGGTTGTGTATGAACATCAGTGTTCTTGAATTAGACCAGTGTTTTCAGATTGTTTTCACTTTGGGAGATTTTGTGTTTTCCATATGTCCCTAATTCCGTGGATTTTTGTTCAACAAAGTCAGATTCAGATGAATGTTTTATTTTATTCCAAAAATGTGTCTTTTTCCCATTTGTGTAGTCTGGCCTTGTGTCCCGTGAAAACCCGGAGCAACTTGTAATTGCTCTGGAACCTGAGGCGGCATCAATCTACTGCCGTAAGCTCCGTCTCCACCAGATGGTGGACCTGAGCATCCAGACCACTCAGAACGGATTCAGCCCCACAGACAATGTTGGAAATACAATGACTCAAGGTATGACATATGAAAAAGTCATTTAAGAGAATGACCACATCTTTTCCGATTCTTTGATTTTCAGCAAAAATGTCTTTTTCTGCTGTGTGTTGACTCTCCTTTAGCTTCTCCGAGCCATGGTAAAAAAAAAGCCTTTTACATTTGATGCATGTCAATTAATTCATTCACTGCCATTCCCGAATGTATTCGAGAATTGAAAAGCATGACATGGAGTGCCATTCCCAAATTTGACAGGGGGGTGCGTTTCAACCTCCGATTGGGTACTGATAAAGCGTTGGACAGACCTCTGGCAATGTTTTCCCCTCCCACAAGGGGGCATCATTTACCTTTTGTACGGCCGACACCACTTTCAGTGCAGATAACTCTACAACTAAGTAAGTTCGAAATAATCTTTTTTTCTGGTGAAAGAAGAGAGTCAACGGTTTCTTATGCTCCATTGAATATTTATGTAGCACTAAAACTCAATATTCTGTGGGTCCTACAATTTGAGTGAAAATGTCAAAAACCCTGGCACAGGAGTGGACACATTTTTGCACATGGTTTGGCAGTGAATGAGTTAAAGATTTTGTTTCCATCTTCCCCATTGTTTTTCAATTAAATTTCCAAATAATTATAAGCAAGGGTTTTTTTTAATATCAGTTACATCGAAGGACTGAGCAATAACAACGTGGTTTGTCTGTTAGTACTACATTGCTTCGAACAATGTATTTGTTCACCATTTTGCCAACGTAAATGGGTATCTATTTAAATACTGCCTCCTTCACTCTGGCTTAAACAGGTGTAAAGCCATAAAAGAACATATTTAGCAATGTTTTCATCATGCTTCATGCATGCTTCATTGCACATCGGCTTTACATTTTCACTCATCACATGATTGATCATTAAACGCAAAAACGAACAACATCGGCTTCAAACTTAATGAGGCAGTAGCCACCAGGTTAAACAGTAAGAAAAAAATGCCTTTCTTTTTGTCCCAAACTGTCACACTGTTTGAATTCTTCAGCGTATAATTTTTTTAGTAGTTACCTTGTTTTCAAGCAGGAATCCTATTTTCTTTTTCTGCTTGAAGACATCTGTAATGGAGTAATTAATGGTGGCCGGCTCCTCAGCACGTCTTATAATCCGTTTCCAGGTCCCTTGCCGTGACACCACGAACATGGGGCGGGACCTTCTGAAACTGGCCACTTCCGGTTTCAAATTCAAGTACTTTTTAGAGGCTTTGAGTCATTTTTATTGCTGTTTTGCATTTGACTAAAAATATCATACTATGTGTTTTGCGTATTTTAGATGCTATAAAACGTTTTTCTGGTGTCAGTCAGGAAACAAAAAAGTTACATCAGTTGTCCTTTAAAACTACACAAAATATACCTTATTTTATGTATAATAAATGTGCTATTATATTGCAATTAAAGAAATACACTATACAGTATAATAAAGTCATTTTATTTACCTTTGTGATGGTCGTTGATGTAGTTGACTCTTAATACCCTCCCTCTTAATACACACTGTCCCCTGCTCGCTGCTTTTTGTTAATCCAAATCAACAGAAGTTTTTCAACCTCTTCTATTACCTGAGACCGTTGATAAGAGAACACAGAAACACCTTTACCCACATGTAGCAATGGTCGACTAAACATACTTGTACTGGGACGCTAAGTCACACAAATTTGCACAAATGTTTCTCGATGATCTCCTTCTTCTGCTCGACCGTAATTTTGTTTTGTGTCCTCTTCGGCTGAACACTAGCCTGTGGTGAGGTCTTTTTCGGTCCCAAAAAAGCAAAAGTATCGACTTGATTACAACCCACGTCTGCACTGAGTGCAATGAAAGAAAGTGGGTGTGGAAAATTACATGGTGGTCCTGTTGTGGCGACCGTGTGGTTTGATGTTCTTCCGCCGAAAACTAGCCCGCCAGCCATTGTGGCGCTCCATGTGTTTGCCGAAAACTAGTTTGTATGCCAAGATTATATTTGTGCGAATCTATTTTTCTTAAGGCGAAAGGTTCGTTAGCTAAAGCGTTTAGTAAGCTGAGGTATCACTGTATTGTTGTGTGTTGTGAGTATCTAATGCTAATATGCGCTAAAACTGCAGCTCTGCATCCCTTTTCTTGCTATATAAGTGCTTCGATTTACCTGTACTTGCTTGAAAATGGTAGACGTTCACCCGGCCAGCAGCTCTGTGACTTCAAGAGTCAAATTTGTGTTGGTGAGGGGCCAAAAGGTATTGTGCAAGGAGACACTTGTAGTAAAATAGTTAATAAGAGATGCACTTTGTTGTTTCATTTCACATTGGATTGCTAAGCAGGCACTCCAGTCACCCAACTATTTGTATTTAAGCAGTCAAAAGACCATTGTTCATAATTTGTCATGTTTATGGTGAGGAAAAAGAAGATGTAGTGCCCCAAAATAAAGTCACTGTTTTAGGAAAGAACTATCTTTTAAGGCCAATGTTAATGTAGCGGTATCTACAGTAGCTGACTTTTTGGCAATGTTTTCATTTGCTGTTAATTCTTGACCATAATCACCAAGTGGACACACCATGGTCAGCTACTGTAAGGTCAGCGGACCTTATAGCCTCACAGGATTTCTTAATTTTTAAGTTCAATTTTAGCGAAAACAGAGTTGTTGCTTTTCTTTTCTTTTTCCAGTGAGATTCCATATTTCGTAGCATTTATTCTTTTTGAATGAATATGTTATGTTTCATGCGCATCCCAACCACCTTGTCTCTCACACTAAGTGAACCACGCTGCTTCACCAAGAAGAGCTTTGCACACTTTATCACACTGACTAAAATTATCTTTCCTGTTAACAACCAGCCAACAAGGAGCATGTCCGGCGCAACCGTCAAAGTCGCACCTTCTTGGTGGAAAATGTTGTAGGGGAGCTTTGGTCGGAGCTGGAAGAAGGTAGTGTCTCTTTTTTTACCTGTCTGTGATTCTTTTTCTACTTCTGCTTGAGAATAACTCTTGCTGTTTGCTTTGCTGCAGTCTGACTTGAGTAGATATTTACTGGCTTAAGATTTGTATTGAGTCGTAAAATGCCTTTGACAATTTGTGTAACCATGGGGGGGCTGATCAATTAACTGCTCTTAATGCAAATTACCACTTCTGTAATTTTTGAACAATAAGCCACCATTTTTCCCCACACGCTTTGCACCCTGCGGCTTTTACAATGATGCAACTAATTTATTTTGGCACTTGTCAGGTTGCCAATATGTTGACCCATATTTTCACACCAACAAAATGGCGTCTCAAATGTGCGTCAATCATCCCTAATACTGACAGTATATCTGAGCAGAGAACAATTTAAAATGACGCTACAGTGACAGCTGATTTTATTGATATGCATAATAATTGTTTGAATTGTAATTGTTTCTTTTTTCCTCCATCCGTGGCACCCCATGTTTCTTGGGTAGCAGCAAAAATGATGAGATTGGAAACTGTTAACTTCTCTTTACATCAACAGTACGGATTTCACCATAGCAACAAATAGCAACTAACCCTAGCCAATCAAATAACAATGTAGATAATACTTAAACAGTTCGATCATGGATACCAACAAATCAGGAGATTGTGTTATCCATGACGACAGTGGGGGAAAATTCTTTTTGCAGGGCTATTTACACTCTGCATGCGGGGATGGGTCCTGGGTTTATTTTTATACTATCAGGCTTGACCAATAGATGTGCAGCTGAGAAAAACATTGTGACAGCCCTGTGTGAAAGTCAAAATTAAAACAAGTCGTTCTATGTCAATATCCTATTTAATGTTGCGAAGACCTACATGTTATAGTCCGCTGCATTTTTATTTGATGGGTTTTAGAGCTACAGTTAACTGATGGGTCCACTCAATCGTTTGGAATTACAGTGCTGTGGACACCTCCAAGCTCACAGATGTTTTTTCTAATAATTTGGGGTGCTTCCCTCTCAGTTCAACCCCTTTGTTTTTGTTTGTCCACAATTTAAAAAACAAGAACTGGGGAATTAAAACATATTTATTCTTCTTCCCAATGTCTTCCAGTGGCCATTAATTGTATACAGATTGTCCTTTTGCCCTGTGAATGGGGTCCACTGTACGAATAAAGAACTCGACAAAGCCGCTCTAACAGCCATTATTTGACAATAGAATGCAAACCCTTTGTAGGATACAACAGAATCAGAATCAAAATCAGAAAACCTTTATTCGTCCCACAATGGGGAAAATTGCAGTCCACAGCAACAATTTGAAAGAGGGATGGGCTGGTGGGGGTGAAAGTATAGAAAACAAGATATGCTAAGCAGAGTAAAATAAAAATGTCAACTGTATACTGTAAATGTGCAAAACCGTTTCATGAAAAACTGTACATCGTGCAAGTGTCAAGAAAGGCATATTGATATACAGTAAAGTCTCGTTATATCGATATTCTCGGGAGTCCGAAAAAATATCAATATAACCGGACTATCGATATATCCGATCCTGCGGTATGTAAATTTTTTCCTTGCGTTCATAGAAATAGTATCATAATAAGCAGTACTATCGATATAACTGATATCGATATAACGAGACTTTACTGTATGTAGCTGTATTGCATCAACATACAGTACATGTACGTTGAAGTAATTTACATAAAAATGCTGCTTTACAATCATCAATTTTGTCAGGGTTTAGTTTTTCTAACTGTCCGCTGAAACTACCTGTAACCCTCGATGGGTTAAGGTGACATTTGTCAGATCTCTCCAAAACATAATTATGACCTTTCCTATGCAGGTGACCGATATGTGGTGGTGGACTGTGGCGGGGGTACAGTGGACCTTACTGTCCATCAAATCCGTCTACCAGAAGGACATTTGAAAGAGCTGTACAAAGCCTCCGGTAACATTTTTTTTTTTTTAAAAAAATATATAAATTCTCCTCAAAATTTTTCTTCTGGCTGTTCAATCAGCTCACTCATTTTCTGATTTTAGGTGGACCATACGGCTCCCTTGGGATTGACTTTGAATTTGAAAAGCTCCTGTGTCAGATTTTTGGGCAGGATTTCATTGATCAATTCAAAATCAAACGACCGGCTGCGTGGGTGGACCTCATGATTGCCTTTGAATCACGGAAGCGGGCAGCAGCACCAGGCAGGTCCAATCCCCTCAATATTAACTTGCCCTTCTCATTCATCGACTACTACAAGAAGTTCAGAGGCCACAGTGTTGAACACGCCCTGCGTAAAAGCAAGTAAGTGCCAAGAACGGAGGTCTCCAAATTTTGAGCCACCTTGAGATGTTGAAAAATGTGAAGCGACAATATGAAGCATCTATTTCACAATTACATTTCTGATCATGTCAAAAAGAAGTAACTCTCATGTCGGATGAAATTACAATGTGCTAAATTGAATACCTCTCGTTGGAGCTCAGTCTCTTGTGATTTCCACTGAGAATTTTTCGAGGTCATAAAAACGAATTCATTGGTCTTCCATTAGTTCAAACAAGAACACTCATTTGTCATTGTTTGGCCCATTCTCAATCTTGCCTGATACTATTTTCTCTCCAGTGTGGATTTTGTCAAATGGTCATCGCAGGGGATGTTGAGGATGAGTCCCGAGGCTATGAATTCCCTTTTCAAGCCCACCATTGACCATATCATTCAACACCTCAGTAAGCTACGCTTCCAACACATGCATGAAATAAATCTTTTTGATCTTTTGGTTGATCATTTGACAACAATATTTTTTATCAGAATCAGAATCATCTTTATTGCCAAGTATGTAGAACACACAAGGAATTTGTTTCCGGTAGAACACGCTGCACTAGTATTGTCGTCAAAAAAACTGCTAAGTGGCACTATACAGTTCCATTTTGGCTACTGTTGAAAGAGTTCAAAGAGTTAATGGCTTGGGGGAAGAAGCTGTTTAAATGTTTGCTGGATTTGGTGCGCATGGATCGGTAGCGCCTGCCTGAGGGGAGTAGCTGGAAAAGGTGGTGGGCAGGGTGCAGAGGGTCCAGTAGGATTTTCCGCGCCCTAGTTTGGATTCTTGCAGTGTGCAAGTCCTCGAGAGTTGTGTGTAGGGCGGTGCCAATGATTTTTTCCGCCGTCCTAACTGTCCGTTGAAGTCGGATTTTGTCCATTTTTGTGGCGGCCCCGAACCAAACGGTGATGGAAGAACACAGGATGGATTCGATGACAGCCGTGTAGAAATGTTGCAGCACCTCCTGTGGCAGGCCATGCTTCTTTAGCAGCCTCAGGAAGTACATTCTCTGTTGTTTCAGGATAGAGTTGGTGTTGACCTCCCACTTCATGTCCTGGGAGACTGTGATTCCCAGGAACTTGAAGGTCTCAACGGTTGACACAAGGCAGTTGGATAGTGTGAGGGGTAGCTGTGGTGATGGATGTTTCCTGAAGTCCACGATCATCTCAACTGTCTTCAGCGTGTTCAGCTCCAGGTTGTGACGGCTGCACCAGATGATTCTGTTAATAATGGGTAACAAAAGCCAAAGACCAGTGGAGTAACGGTTGGTTTTATTGATTAAAAGAATTCATATGAAAAAAGTAGCAATTTTTCAGAGGGACAACTCATCTTAGATGTTTTGGAGAGAAAGTCAGAGAGGCTAGACTGAGATGGTTTGGACATGTTCAAAAGACAGAAAGTGAATACAGACGCTCCCCATCTTACTTACGAACATTCAAGTTGCGACAAAACGGTACATACAAACATTTTAGCGAGTATTGTATGTTGAAAAATGTTTGGACCGAGATGCTGTAAGTTAGATTTTGTATTCCGTGCCTTTTTCCGTCCGAGCTCGCTTGCGATTGGCTGCGCACTGTGCTACACGCATGCACACAGACACATTTGAGATTTCAAGGGCTGCATGTGTACGTGACGGACACAGTAGCTGACCAATCAGTGCCTAGGTATGCTGAAGTGTTGCCAACAAAGTCAGGCCCTGATCCGCCAAGCTCGATCACGATTGGCTGCGTAGAGTATGTGGGCGGGGAGGAAATCCCTTTTCCCAGTTGACGCTCCAGCAGGACGCGATGCATAAGTAAGTACTTCCCCGTTCAGTGTTTGACTTCAACATACATTCCACACAAAACATAGCGCTGAAGGAACTTACGAGCACATTCACCTTACGAACGACTGCTTGGAATGTAAATCGTTCATAAGGTGGGTAGCGTCTGTATATTGGGAGAAGGATGCTGAGCCTTAAACTGCCATGCAGGAGACCGAAAGGAAGGCCGAAGAGGAGGTTTATGGATGTTGTTAAAGAGGACGTGAAGGTAGCTGGTTTGAGAGAAGAGGATGCACAAAACAGGGTTAGATGGAGGACACTGATTCACTGTTGCAACCCCTGAAGGGAAAAGCCGAGAGGAATAGAAAAAGAAAACTTGCACACACAATATTAATTTCAGTCAGAACATTTCACTATTTTACATTTAGTATGTGATGAACTTGAGAAAAAAAAAGACGGTACTAATCACACGGTAATGTGGCTCTGCGGTTTATTCATGATCATCAACGTATTTTGATTTTGTGTTCCCCTGCAGATGAGCTCTTTGAGAAACCGGAGGTGAGTGACATCAAGTTCCTCTTCCTCGTAGGAGGTTTCGCCGAATCAGCTTTGCTACAGCAGGCTGTTCAAAACATGCTCGAGGGCCGCAGTCGCATCATTATCCCCCACGATGTCGGCCTCACAATCCTGAAGGGCGCAGTTTTGTTCGGTCTGGACCCCAGCATCATCAAGGTCCGCCGCTCGCCGCTTACATACGGCGTCGGTGTCCTCAATCGCTTTGTCGAGGGCAAGCATCCTCCCGAGAAGCTGCTGGTGAAGGACGGAACGCGTTGGTGCACCGACGTCTTTGACACGTTCATCGCCGCCGACCAGTCGGTAGCGCTTGGCGAAATGGTCAAGCGTAGCTACACGCCGGCCAAACCCTCGCAGCAGGTCATCGTCATCCACGTCTACTGCACCGAGAAGGAAATCGTGGGCTTCATTAGCGAATCAGGTGTCAAGAAGTGCGGTTCACTTCGCTTGGATGTCAGTGGCACAGAAAGTGCGGCGCCGCGCCGCGAGATCCAGACGCTCATGCAGTTTGGTGACACAGAGATTCGAGCCATGGCGGTGGACGTGGCCACCGGTCGCACAGTCAAGGCCAGTATTGACTTTCTCAGCCATTGAGGAAGGAGGCAGAGCTCATTGGAGATGGCACAGCTCACCTGCACACACCCACCAATAGAATATTTTCAATTTTCACAATTGAGGCTTTTTTGGGGGTGTTGTACGATTAAATCAGGCCTATCACTTCAACCCTTATTATCCATTGGTGGCATTACAATGTCCCTCTAAAATGGACTGCTAACGCTTGTTCCGTTGTTAGCTCAATGATGTCCTCCCACAAGGTCTCAAAGACAAAAAAACAAAGCAAACTCGGTGTGGATTAATTGCATTGAATATAATGCTGATGCTCTGAATGTACCTCTGTTATATGGGTTCTGCGAAATAAGATGAAAAAAGAAACATAAGTAAGCCTTGTTGTCAAATATACATATTGGTAGTTCTCTTCTGAATGACACATTTAGGTTTCATTGATACTGGATTTGGATGTGTGTTTTGATAGCGTATGAGGTTCCATCCGTCCAACTCTCACTAAATGTAAGTAAACTGTCGGTCGGCACCTGCCATTAGGCACCACTTTAGCCACCTTCATTCTTTGTTTAATATGTCAAATACGGGGTTGGGAGAACTGTCCTGGAATCCAACAGTGCCGTCCGTCTGCATCAAATGGCGGCGGCAAGTCAAAGTATTATGACACTTGTGCTTTTAAATGTAATAAAAGTGGAAGACTTCCACAACGAAGAATAACTTGCGAAATGGAAGGTCAAAAGCTCAAGTGTGAAGTAATCTCGGTCAGCCATGTTTTGAGTAATACTTGTGTTACTTTATTTTACCGCAACCCACCCGGGTTTATACAGTATTGATACTTGTAGCAACACGCTTAACAACGAAAATACTTTAGTTTAGCAGTCTGTCAAGTGACATAATTTACAGACTGCCCAGTGGCTAATCGGCCATTGCACTGAATCGTTGATTGTCTCGTTAACTGCTCTTTGCCATCGCTATCGAGTTCTTCAGTAAAATGCACAATTCGCATTCAAGCTAACAGTTGTTTGAGTAGCCAAAACAATAGACTACGGCATGTAAATGGAGCAGGAGATTTGAACTCGATATAGTGTAGTTTTTGCAAAACAAATTGTTCCTGAAATCATTGAATTCATAATATTGAACGTTTACATGAATGGAATCATGTACAAAAACATCCAATCTCTATCAGTGCACGGATGGAACCCTTGCTCATGGTTTGCAACTAACAATGCTTGCCCACATAATGTGCCGAGTGGCCAATAACGCAGCAAAACTACCTTCGCAATCACAATGCAGGATTCGCACCTGACCACTATAATGTGTACTCTCAGTGCTAGTAGGAATGCATGGACCAAATAGGTTATCCCATCATGCACACTTTATGCAAAGGCACAGCATCGAATTGCAAACAATAATGCTAGGCTAACACCTGCAGCCTATATAGTTTAGCGTTTTTCCAATCTCGATGGGGTTTGTCATCTGGCCATGTCCCAACATTCGGACACAACATTTTCCACATACATGCATCTTGTCATCCATCTCTAATGCTTCAAAAAACCTGGATTAACTCAGAGAGGCTTGAAAGTGTCAAAGGCTGCAGTTTCTCTATTATTGGGACCACATGCCATCAGGTACGCAGATGTACCCATGTCATCACTGGTTGTGATGGATGATTATATCCGCTCATTGAATCTGTGAAGCAACATTGCATCTTCTTCTTTTCCTTTCGGCTTTTCCCTTCAGGGGTCGCCACAGCAAATCAATGTCCTCCATCTATCCTGGTTTTGTGCATCCTCTTCTCTCACACCAGCTACCTTCATGTCCTCTTTGACCACATCCATAAACCTCCTCTTCGGTCATCCTCTCAGTCTCCTGCCTGGCAGTTCAAGGCTCAGCATCCTTCTCCCGACGTAGTCACTCTCTCTCCTCTGGACATGTCCAAACCATCTCAGTCTGGCCTCTCCGACTTTCTCTGCAAAGCCTCTAATATGAGTTGTCCCTCATTCCTGATCCTATCCAACCTGGTCACTCCCAAAGAAAACCTCGACATCTTCAGCTCTGCTACCTCGAGCTCTGTTCCTGTCTTTTCTTCAGTGGCACTGTCTCCAGTCCAAACGTCATGGCTGGTCTGACCACTGTTTTATGCACTTTTCCTTTCATCCTAGCTGAAACCCTTCTATCACACATCACACCTGACATTTTTCTCCAGCCGCTCCAGCCTGCCTCGACACGCTTCTTCACCTCTTTTCCACACTCTCCATTGCTCTGGACAGTTGACCCCAAGTACTTAAAGTCCTCCACCTTCTTTATCTCTTCTCCCTGTAGAATCACTCTTGCACTTGGATCCCTCTCATTCCCACACCATATATTCCGTCTTGCTGCGACTGATCTTCATTCCTCTCCTTTCAAGGGCATATCTCCACATCTCTAGTTTCTCCGCCACCTGGGGGGGGGGGGGACAGACAGAGAGAGAGTGAGGCCATAAAACATTTTGTTCTTTTGGTCGATGTTTCGAAAATCCTGCAAAAGCATCAGGCTTGTCCATAAATACAGAGAAAAAGAAGTTGAGTAGTAAAGAAGTCTTGCCTTGGTTTGTTCATGCTTCCAGTTATTAGATGAAATGTTGCTTGCCCACTTGGTTGTGCACAGCCTTTTTCTGACCAACAGTTATATCTGTTTATTTCTGTGGATACAGTCTTGAAATGTACAGATTGTACAGATTTTTGTACAATTGAATCGATAGCCTTGGCCACAGTAGTTTTATGCGCGTGCTTTCACTTTTTATCGTCAGCACAGGATGAGACAGCGTTGCACGTATTTGCCTGACAAACAGATCATTCATTCGTGACGCTTTCATTCTGGTTAGCGCGTCACACCACTCTGCCTGCTTCATTGTTGTCAGCGTCCTACCTCTTCTCACTGGTTAGGGGCCATTGTTATTGTTTGCTCTCTGAGAACAGAAATATTCAGTGCAACAGGAGATGCCAAGTGGACTAATTGCTCTGTACTGTCCGTTCAAATTAACTAATTCGCTGCCATTCCCAAATTTGTTCGGGTTTGGGGTTTTCTTGCGGGGGGTTCCTATAAAGCGCTGGTCAGACCTCTGGCAATGTTTTTCCCTCCCACGAGGGGGCCAATTTGCCTTTTGTCCATGTTAGCGCTTTGTTACAGCTTCAGCTGTTGTTAAAGCGCTATATAAATCAATATGTATGTATTGTGTTGTATTTTGGACAGCCGCCCCCATTTCAAGCTCAGATAAATTGCGATCCTACGTTCCTCCTAAGTTGGAAAAATGGTGGACATTGTACGGTGACAAAATTGTGGCCTCCATTTTTAACCTAGGAATCTGTGCCTTGAAGAGTTGACCTTTGCAGTTTAGCTGTAGTCACGTTCTTTTTGTTTGTTTGTTTGTTTGTTTGTTTTTTTGGGAGGATGTGGGGAGATGGGCATTCTATAATAGAGTACATAGATAAGGTGGCAGTCGGTGTCGTGCATAGTGTTGTACATGATAAGACGAAATTTGACTATATTTGTGGTAATTATTGCTTAACTTAACATTGAACGATATATATATATATATATATATATATATATATATATATATATATATATATATATATATATGTCTTAAATTCTCTTATATTTTAAATTGATGTAGTGCACAGAAATATTTGGATACTATAAATGCTGTTTTTCCTCCTTATTGTTGTATATTTATATTGAGTAGCATTGCTGGATCACACATCGTTCTTACCCATTGGCACACAAAAAAAATGTAAGAAAAAATAGCAATTACTGTGATACCTCGGTTTACGAACCCCTTGGCTTACGAACTTTTCGGTTTACGAACGTTAAATTTATGAAAATGTAACCTTAGCATACAAACTATTTTTTCGGGATACACACGGAGCACCACAATGAGTTCGTGAACGAGCCCGTTTTCCTAACAAGGAAATGGGAGCGGACTTTTTTTTGTCCTCTATTCCCCCCGCCCCAAGACTTAAAGCCGTTATTGGTCAAGAACGCAGCGGTGAGGGGGGGGAGGGGGTTGACAGACAGAGAGAGAGTGACGCCATTCTCCATAAAAGAAAATGGCAGCCGACTTGTTTTTGTCCTCTATTCCCCGCCCCCAGTCTTTGGTGAAAGCCACGTGATTGGTCAAGAACGCAGCAGTGAGGGGCGGTGGTTTAAACATAAAGAGACAGGCAGATGACAGAGAGACATTTGTACTTGTTTCAACTTTGATAGTTCAAAGGCAGAGTGTAGACTGCAAGGTTAAAATATCCCATCAATCAGGCTCCACAAATAACCCGTACAAGCCATTTGTACACTTGATGCAGAAGATACAGAACACAATTGATGAGGAAAAAGGTAAAATTATCGCAGAGAAAGCACCTCCAACGGATCATTCCTCAACATGGTGAAAGAAGAAGGCTACGTTCCTCATCTAGTGTTTAATGCTGATGAAACCGGCCATTCCATCAAGCCATCAACGACCATTACAAACGTAAATAAAACAACTTTATTATAAGTACTGTTTTTTTCTTTAATTACAGTCCTTATGTAATGTGACTCTCCTTCCAAACAGCAATTCCCTTCCTCCGACCCTCCCACCCCATTCCAGCAAGCCATCAACGACCATCACAAATGTAAATAAAATGACTTTATTTTATTTATACTTTAATTATAAAGTGCAGTGTAATTCTTTCATTACAATACGATAGCACATTTATTATACATAAAATAAGGTATATTTTGTGTAGTTTTAGGGCTTAGAAAATTAGAAAGTATAAAATTATGTTTTATGGGGACCGGGGAACGTATTATTCTCATTTTAATGGTTTCCTATGGGATATAAATTTTTGGCATGCACACTTTTCACCTTACACACTGGGAACCAATTAATTTTGTAAGCCAAGGTATCACTGTACTATAAATTACAGCAAATGGTGGGTGTCAGTCAGCAATTTTGTAGTGTTATTAGTCATATTGTGCATCTCTGTTATTGTCCAGTTCTGTTAGTTTTATTTTTTGAAATGCCAATTTTATCCGGGTCTCCTTTCCAGTAGTAGGCAATGCACACATGGCTCTTATCAACTCTCATTTTTGTATATGTCCTCAAACATCAAAATTATACAAGTTGACTACAGTCGCTAAACAATCAATGTTCAATTCTACTGGACATGGAGGTGTTGGGCATCATGTGAAGGAATCTGTGAGGTGGCTACCATGTCACTGTTTACCATGCTGATATAAGCTATGACATTTTTTTTCAAGACACAGCTTCACACAGACAACTGTAAAATGGAATCTAGAGGCGGTTTATTGGAAGTTTTTACACTAAGATCTTTTTAGTTAGTTTCAATACAAACTCGAGTAGTCTCTTGTCTGACAGTAAACCTTGTTCCAGATTATATTAGTTTGACATTCAGAAGGGGAAAAAAGAAGAAGGCGACGTTGGAATGTTTACTGAGAGCACAGGAGCCAAACATAATTTGTTTACAAGCTGACTGCGACCAGAGAGCGCAAAACAAGAAGTGTGAAAGTGCCCTTGGACTTTTATGATCAAGTGAATGAATGCTTTCTGTCACGGATAAACCAGAATCGGTCATAAGGATATCAAGCCAATTGTTGGTTGTTGACTTGCTTGAGTTTGAGACTTAAAGGGCAACCGACGTCACTTTTTTGTGTTTTAACTGACATCAGAAAAACAAAATGGCGACCTCCAGTGGCCACCTCCGCTTCCACAGGCTGATAAATTCCTTATATGGAGCTTGGACTCCCTCTTCTGGCGGCTTTTGGGTGCAACACGGTTCTCAGACCAAACATGTACAGCAAAATACATTGACTTGATGGAAGGACGCTACAATGCGTCTTTTTTTACGGTCAGGGGGCGGTCCTTTCATGACGTCACGTACGGACTCGTCACCAACTCAAAAACAAGACTTCCTGAATATTCAGAGCGAGTCTTAAAACGTAAAATATAGCTATATGCGGTGGAATCGTATTAAAATATGCCCAGTAGAAGTCATTTGAAGCCATTTTGCAAATTATGGACACAACTTGTCCGGAGACGTCCGTTGTCCTTTAAGTGAAAATCCAATAAGAATCAAGCATCGTATTTGTTTCATCCCGTTTTTTACAAGAAGTCAAACATTTAGGGTGGTCTCCATTTAGGATATTCTCCCTCACTTTCAAATGTCATTTTTGTTGTTGGTTTTTCACTGAATTATTATTTTTGTCTTTAATTGCTTCATGCCTCAGTGCGCCAATTTTGCATAAAGTGTATTCTAACCACATAAATAAGTACAGCTTTCACTGTCAGATTCTCATGAATAAAACTGTGTATTTCAAAGAATGTTTTTTTCTGCTTTGTTGTCTTTATTTTCAGCAGTTCTGTTGTTGGGGTATGCCATGAATAAGAAATGCTAACTACAAACCACAATGGTCATGCCAGAGCCTTACCATTAACAATTAGCGACATTTTATTATTGATCAATGACATGAAAAACTGCAGTTCTCACAACAATTGATTCGCACGATGACTCCATAGACAGAAACGTTGCTTCAGAGTGTGAAGACCTTTCATTTTTGCTGCTGTAGATTGCAAATTTCTGCATTGTAGGACAAATAGAGTTTATCTTAAGCAGTTGTGAGAAAAAATACATACGTCACCACTCACAAAACATTAACACAGCCATGAATTTATTGTGGTGATTTTCAGACTCGCGCATTTGAAGCTTGAACTCAGAGTGCAAAAAAAGATTGAATTTACCGAAATTCTGCCTCCATTCTTTCTGAATGGGGGATGTGTGTTCTCCCCATGCCTGCGTGAGTTTTCTCGGGGTACTCTAGTTTCCTACCTACATTCCAAAAACATACATGGCAGGCTGATTGAACACTCCAAATTGACTCTTGGTGTAAGTAAGAGCGCGGATGGATGTCTGTATTGTCCCCTGCAATTGACTGGTAAACGGTTCAAGGTGTCCCTGGCCTCCTGCCTCAAGACAGCTGTAAAAGGCTCCAACTCCCCCGTAACCCTTGTGAGGATGAGTAGATTGAGACGTCCCTACACTTGTTTTTGTTTTATCACTTGCTTTGGAAGTTTTGTAATGTCACACTGCCACCATGTGAGAGTTATGCAGAATATCTTTTCAGTCTTTTTTTCCCCCACAACGCTGCAATATGAGGCAATTTGACTTGTTGAATTTGTTTCAGATATAATGTTGTGATAATTAGGGACTAATTCTTATTTTTGTCATGAACTGAAACAATGTCAATTTTGGACAGTAGAATTCACTGTTCTTCCAAGCAAGATTAAAAAACTCAGCAATGCAGAAGATTACATGCTTACTTGAAATGTATTTCAATTTTATTTTAATCTGTTTTAACTTTGCCATCATGTTATTTAATTTACTTCATTTGTGATGTGAAAGAAACTGTGCTACTCATGAGGGCAGTTTGACCTCTCATTAATGAAAATTCTGTTTCATTCATACATGAAAATGACAAGAGCAAAGAGCAGAAAAAAACTAATTATCATAACAAAACACATTTGCATGCAACACAATCGAAAATTAGTACCGGTTGGAAGAACAGCGTTTCTTTCTTTTACTCACACCCCTTTCTGATAACCCACGTCACTTGGACAGAATACTAATGTGATAAGAATAACTGTGATAATCCCTGAAGAACGGACATAGTTGGCGTTGTGGTGAACATGTTGCGATATAGTTCTTTGTATTCCCTGTGACGTAAAAATATTTAATTTGGGATTTTCTGAAATTCTGGCTGCGGCCTCCCTGTGTGGAATTTGCATGTTCTCCCCAGGCCAGCATGGGCCTTCTCCAGGTCCTCCGGTTTCCTCCCACATTCCAAAAAACATGCATGGCAGGCTGATTGAACACTCTAAATTGCCCTCGAGTGTGTGCATGAGCGCAGGTTGTTGTTATATATATATATTTAAAGGACAACTGACGTCCCCGGACAAGTTGTGTCCATAATTTGTAAAATGGATTCAAATGACTTCTATTGAGCGTATTTTAATAAGATTCCACCGCATATAGCTATATTTGACGTTTTAAGACTCGCGCTGAACATTCGGGAAGTCTTGTTTTTGAGTTGGTGACGAGTCCTCACGTGACGTCAGAAAAGGACCACCTGCTGACCGTGAAAAGGACGCATTGTCCTTCCATCACGTCAATGTATTTTGCTGCAGTTGTTTGGTCTGGGGACCTCGTGTTGCACCCAAAAGCCGCCAGAGAGCGTCCAAGCGCCATTTAAGAATTTATCAGCCTGTGGAAACGGAGGTGGCCACAGGATGTCGCCATTTTGTGCCTCTTTTTTTGTGAGAGATTTTCCCCCAACGTTGCCTCAAAATGGCCCAAATACATTCTTTAATCAATTGCAAACATGTATGCTTTGCTCTTCAGAGCTATTTGAATCATATTCATAACTGGATGTGTAACAAGAAAGCAACATGAAGCCATTGTTTTTATTCACCAGCAATGCAAGACGTCTTGGCGTGATGTCACAAAATTGGGGCGGGACTTTCTGAAAATGCCCAGTTCGCAGCTCATTTTTTTGCAGATTTTGGACACTTTAAGTCATTTTTATTGGTGTTTTGCCTTTGACTAAAAATATGATACTGCGTGTTTTGGGTATTTTAGATGCTATAAAACGTTTTTCTGGTGTCAGTTAAAAAACTAAAAAGTGACGTTGGTTGTCCTTTAAACGGGGTGTTGGGGGCATTTATAATTGCTGCTTGGTGAGGTATTCCGAGCATGTTCCACCAACAGAAGACCCTTTGGATGAAGCTCTGTTATCCGACTGGGGCTCAGAGGCAAGCCATTTCTCCTCAATGTCGACAGGAAAGTAATGAGGTGGCTCAGGGATTTGTTTCGGATACTTCCTGGATATCTACCTAGTGTTTCGGGCATGTCCCACCAGCAGGAGGATCCGTGGACGACCCAGGACACTTTGAGAGACTATGTCTCCCACCTGGCCTGGAGACACCTTGGGCTCTCCAGGGACGAAGTGAAAGAAGTGGCTCGGGAAATGAAAGTCTGAGCTTCCATGGTAAAGATTTTGCCCTGTCACCTGATCCCATTGCAGAGGGGCGCGTGTTTGCGTGCGTGTTTGCGTGCGTGTTTGCGTGCGTGTTTGCGTGCGTGTTTTCCCGGGTCCAGTGGTTAAGTGGGTCGCGTGTCGGTCTGACAGTGTTCAATTCTGGCAGTGTTCAATTCTGTCTCATGCCTTCCGTTGTGGAGTTTGTATATTCTCTCCATACTTATGTGGGTTTTCTTTGTGTCCTCCGGTTTCCTCCCACATTCCAAAAAACGTCCACGGAAGGCGGATTGAACACACTAAATTGTCCCTAGGTGTGACTGTGAGGGCGAATGGGCGTTTGTCGTTCTAAGCTCTACGATTGGCTAGGAAATGGTTCAGGGTATTCCCCTCCTACTGCCCGAAGAGAACTGGGCGACGCTCCAACATGCCCCGCGGACCCTCGTGAGGACAGGCAAATCAGAAAATGAATGGATGGACATTTTTGTCCCTTCAATATTTTGAAGTGATATCAAAGTTAGATATGGCGTCATTGTTGGCTAAACAGGATACATCTTGTGCATCACTTATATAATTTTTCCTCTTTTGACGATGACATCCAAAGCTCAGCAGCCAAAGGTTACATTTGTTGTGCAAGCATTGCCTCCGGGTGCCATTTTTTTCCATCGCCACCTACATCCTTCACCTAATTCACGACGAGTCGATAAAATGTTTTGTTCGTAACAATGCCACCCCCGAAGCTACTGGCTTAAAGAGCGGAGAAAGGAAACGCTGTCATTTGGAAATTTTCTCTGACAAACACACATAATTACAGGAATTAGTCTGCTATTTTGTCATTAGCCTTCACTTTCAACGAGCCAATAATGAAAAGAGAAACAAGACTGTGAGACAAAGACGGACGTCTTTAGAGGATTTCAAGACACCCCCGACGCCACCTCTTAGCCCACACGTTCACTTTGCTGTTTTATTAATATTATTAATGTAGTCAGACTTGAAGCGTGGAAGCAAGGAGTTTCATCCTCTGATTGGTATTGTGTGAGCGCTGATGGCTCGCCTCGGAGTGATTTTGTTAGTGCCATGATGAAAATGGCAGCTCGCCTTTTTAAAGCTTTGCATTCGCCAACGTGATTACAGGGTGTGCCTTTAAATAAATGAAGCCAAAACAATGACGCACAATCAGGACTTCATAAACCAACGAAAGGCCACGGACAGATTAATGAATGCGTTGCAGACACGCTCACAAACGTGCCAGCGCAAGACTTTGGAATTACACATATATGTGACACGTTGTGCATTCAAAGAGGCAGGTGAAAGCAGTGATCTCACCATGTCATTTGCTGTTGATTTTGTGTTTGCATAAATGGCACATGATGTCTCTGCATTAATAAGGGTGTGATTTACCCTTTCCTTGTCTTGACAGGCCTTGACAGTGACAACAAGTATGTCAGCATCTTGAAATCTTGATTAAAACCCCTGGGGTGTGACTGCGGTAACTTTTTTAAGAACACTAAAGAGGCAGTTATTATACAGAGAAGTGTTGATTTCAAACATGGGATTTTAAAAAGTTTCTCTTCCTGCAAATACATATTGGGTCAAACCTCGGTTATCGAATAATCAGTTCCTGAAACCTGTTCAAAACCCGAAACATTTCCCATTATAATCAATGACCATCAAATGTAAATAAAGTGACTTTATGATACAATGCAGTGTATTTCTTTCATTACAATACAATAGCACATTTATTATACATAGAATAAGGTATGTTGTGTGTAGTTTTAAGGCTTACTTAGTTGAAAAGTATATTTTATGGAAACCCGGGAACGGATTATTCCCATTTTAATGGTTTCCTATGGGATTTTTTTTTGAGGTACACACTTTTCGCCTTACACACTCTGTCTAGGGAACCAATTAAGTTCGTAAGTTGAGGTCTCACTGTATTATCAATTTTACTAGCTGATCACCAGACCAAAGTAACCACAGGGAAAGGGAAAGTTAGCATCCATTAACTGCGCACATGGTGGTGTATGGGGTATATGGGAGAGGTAGTACCTTTGAGGGAGATACGGTCGCAGCTGTATTGCTGATGCTTTATAGCTGGTTGATCCCTAACTGGTCCTCACCATCACCCAGCTCTTGTCTATGGCTCCAAGTAGCATAGGTTCTGCGGCCACACCACGGCAAACTGCTTCGACCGGCAGGCTAAACTAGACAAGGGTAACCAGGGGGGCTCCGGAACTCCTGGTGAAGAGCTTGGAGAGGAGATAGGCACCACCAAGTTTAATTGCCTACTGAAATGTCATGATGTACAAACAGTCAGGATAACTCATGCCGGATCGGCCGAGGCCCGGAAAAACAACGACCGCGCTACCCACGAAGACCGAGAGCGCTGGAGATCTCTGACTGCCCAGACGTCCATCATGGCACCCCTACGGCCTTCTAGGCCATGGGATGAAGTGAAGTGAAGTGAACTGCGCACATATAACTAAAATTATTTGATATCGTGTATTTTTTTACATGAGTAATTCGTTTTTCAAATAATTTAACATAATTTTTGACAGTTAATTAATTTAAGCAAATAAAAAAAAAACTATGGAGCCAATTGGGAGCCGAAAGTGCTGGATCTTTTTAGTGAGCCGAGCCAAAAGAACCGGCTCTCTGGCTCCGGCTCATCACTAGAGGTTAATGTGTTGTTCACAATGAGACGCGACAAAGAAATGATGTTGAGTGGTACATTCAAGTTCGCTCAGTAACCGATTTTTGTTTGTAAACCAAGGCATGAAAAAAAAACAACACATTTTTGGTCGAAAACCAAATTTATTGACAACCGAGACGTTCACAAACCAACTGCCTCAGGAGCTGTACAAATGCTTATGATAAATGTCGACTAATCGACGATGTGACAGAAGATTCGGTAGGTCAAAGAAAGTAGCAAAGTCCCAGATGAATGGTAACATTTTGTGCCCATTTACCTGAGTGGTTCTTCTTTGGGGTCACACATCCAAGGTGGTATTCCATCAGGGAATAAACATCACGACAAAGTTAATTGCACAAAGATTTTGATGACTGGAGCTTTGGAAGTATGTGCTGGACTTTGGGAGAGCATCTTGTCACCCACCGCTGGCTGATTTGCTTGGACCATTCCAACGTCTTCATAAGGTAAGCAAGTAACATATAGGCGTACAATTGTTGATCGTTTCTCTGAGTGTCCTCATTTTATCGCTCTTCCCTATTTTCCTTCTTGCTTAAAAACTGCCAATGTTGCTCATTTACTGCATTTTCCTTGTCCATGGCATTATGGTGGTCAAAGTCTCAGACCGGGCCTCCCAATTCGTTTGTTCATTCTTTCCGAGTTCATGTTTGTGGATTCCCAATTCCGGAAGTGCCCCCCTAACCCACACCATTAAAGGACAACCGACGTCTCTGGACAAGTTGTGTCCATAATTTGTAAAATGGCTTCAAATGACTTCTACTGGGCGTATTTTAATAAGATTCCACCGCATATAGCTATATTTTACATTTTAAGACTCGCGTTGAACATTCAGGAAGTCTTGTTTATGAGTTGGTGACGAGTACTTACGTGATGTCAGAAAAGGACCACCTCCTCACCGTAAAAAAGACGCATTGTAGCGTCTTTCCATCACGTCAATGTATTATTTTGCTGCACTGTTTTTTTTGAAAACCGTGTGTTACATACAAAAGCCGCCAGCAGAGGAAGTCCAAGCTCCATGAAACGAATATATCAGCATGTGGAATCGGGCTGCTTCATTCCTCACAGCTCGGTGGCCATTTTATTGCCTCTTTTTGGGTGAGACATCCCCCCTGCCCGTTTGCCTCAAAATGACACGGAATAAATTCTTTAATCGATTGCAAACATGTATTTTTTCCTCTTAAGAACTATTTGAATCATATTCATAACTGGATTTGTAACAAGAAAGCATATTATCCGAATCTGAAGCCATTGTTTTATTCTCCAGCAATGCAAGACGTCTTGTCGTGACGTCACGAACTGGGGGCGAGACTTTCTGAAAATGCCCATTTCGCAGCTCAATTGTTTTGCAGATTTTGGACACTTTAAGTCATTTTTATTGGTGTTTAGCATTTGATTAAAAATATCATACTGCATGTTTTGGGTATTTTAGATGCTATAAAAGTCAGTCAGTTAAAAAACAAAAAAGTAGGTCTTTTTGTGTCTTTTTGTGACCTTTAGGATGTAGTTCATTGTTGTCCTCTAATGGTCTGAAAGCTCCAATTGCTCAAAATGGCTGTTGAGTACTGACTTGAAGCAAGGTGACATTTTCAGCGCACTGCATAGACCCCTTTTGTAAAATGCTGAATTTATATTGAAAGTATTGGCCATGTGTCATCATATCCAAAAGAACTTGAGGGTAGAACGTTTTATATTCCTGGTTGAAATTTAAAAACAATCCGATAAATCCAAGAACAGTTTTTAAATGTATGCCACATCATTACAAATTACAATTTAAGACCCTGTTCCCATTTAGGTTGTGCACTGATTAACTCATTTCCGAAATTGGTCGGGTTTTGTTTTTTCTTGTTTAGGTGCCGATAAAGCGCTGGTCAGACGTCTGGCAATGTTTTTCCTTTCCACGAGGTGGTAGCATTTGCCTTTTTTCCATGTTAGCGCTTTGTTACAGCTTCAGCTGTTGTTAAAGTGCTATATAAACCAATATGCATGTATGTAGTATGTATGTATGTATGTCTGTGTAAGGTCTCAGTCGTACAGGAGTGGTCCATCGATGAGAAGGTTTCTTCAGCCGTCATCTGTACAAAAGTGAAGGTTTCGGACGTTTCGCCTCCTATCCAAGAGGCTTCGTCAGCGAACTAAAGTCTGACTGGTCGTATCGGCCCCATTTATATATCATGTCTGGACATCAGGGATATATAAATGGGGCCGATACGACCAGTCAGACTTTAGTTCGCTGACGAAGCCTCTTGGATAGGAGGCGAAACGTCCGAAACCTTCACTTTTGTACAGATGACGGCTGAAGAAACCTTCTCATCGATGTATGTATGTATGTATGTATGTATGTATGTATGTATGTATGTATGTATGTATGTATGTATGTATGTATGTATGTATGTATGTATGTATGTATGTATGTATGTATGTATGTATGTATGTATGTATGTATGTATGTATGTATGTATGTATGTCACCATCATTTCAAGATCATATAACTCCAAACTTTATTTAATTTAGGAATTAACTATTTTCGTCTGATTAAAGAAGAGAGTATTAGGTTTCTTATGCTGCATTAAATGTTGATGTAGTCCTAAAAATCAATATTCGGTGGGTCCTGGAATTCAAGTGGCAATGACAAAAACCCTGGCACTGGAGTGGACACATTTTGTTCACATCGTCTGGCAGTGATTGAGTTAAGAACAGAATTCTGAAAAGTCGTTAGAGAAATCAGTGGTTTTAAATATTTTGCAGGATTCACCAATGTATCCAATTTTTATTTCACCAGTGGGATAAAATTGCTCCAATTTTGAAGTTTTTTTCCCTCTGGTGTATCCGCAGGTGGCAGTCACACATCTGTAAGGACATGCTTTGTGGAGCAATGGCCACATGTTTAATTTCCTCTTTGTGCTCGTTATTGTTGAGGTGCCCTTGAGCAAGGCACTGCCCCGCCCCCATTGCTCGATCACTCTGAATTTCTCTACGTGCAATCTAGAAACACACAGTGCAGTGCAAACTGAATTATACCACTAAGTTTGCATATTCATAAGATCTCATGTTGTTGGTGCACCCGCATTAATTTAAAAATGGTGAAACTGTGACGAAAATTGCTATAAATTGAAGCCAAGATGTTTATTGAGAGACCACTTGCGTTAGTGATGATTACGCTTGGCAAGGAAGCACAGACTGAATCACGTTCTCTGCGACGTTTTCTGTTCCACAGAAGAGAGTGCTGCAACAGAGCGAAAACGGATATTAACAATGTTAAAAGACTCCAATTGACATTGATGTTTTTGTTGTAATTGTATTAAACTGTATATTTTCAATGTAACATTCATATTATGGGAACGCTGATATGCATTAACATACATTTAATTGTCCAAATTAAGATATTGGCAGGGGTTAGTGGGCATGTTTCTTAATTTTATGGCAGTCCAATGCTTCTCTCTAGTGGCCAGGCGTAGTACTTCAGCATATACATTGGGAGATCGTTGAACCCCCACTGGTCGATTCAAATCATCTGATTTGTTTTGACGGTTGAAAAAAAAGGCGATATGGGGCACTGCTGTGTCTTGTATGACGAAGTAGACACACGCGTTTTGCGTAATATATTTATATCCACCTTAACTTTCTTACATCAGCAAACACGGGGAAGAGGAGGACATTTTCACGCATGCGCAGTCGATGGCAAATGCAAGGTACGGGACCCCATGAATCCAAACAACTTATATCCACTTTTGGGGCAATCAGGCCAGTCGTTAGTCAGGACAATAGAAACAATCAGTGGAGCTGCAGGGAGTAGTCCTGTGCTCCCCCCAACCTGAGAGTAGGGACCTATCACAGCAGAGTCATAAACTAAAGTGTTTTGATGGGATATTTTAACTGTTTTCTATCCATTTTCTCACTATTCTCACACTGTCACACTTTTGTTTTTTGTTTCAAGCTCTGTCATCTCCCTTTCGTGTGTGTGTGTTTTCTCACTCTCTCTTTGTCTGCCTGTCTCTTTAATATTTAACCCCCACACCCCCACTGCTGGGTTCTTGACCAATCACGCGGCTTTAACCGAAGACGTCATTTTGTTTTTTGGAGAATGGCCTCACCCTCTCTCTGTCTTTAACCCCATCCCACACTGCTGCGTTCTTGACCAATCACGTGACTTTAACTGAAGACTGGGGGTGGGCAATAGAGGACAAAAACTGTGGCCACCATTTTCCTGTTAAGAGAACGGGCTCGTTTGCGAACGACACATCACTCATTGTGGCAGCTCCGTGTGTATCCCGAAAAATAGTTCGTCTGCCAAGGTAAAATTTTCATAAATGTAACGTTCGTAAGCCGAAAAGTTCGTAAGCCAAGGGGTTCGTAAACCGAGGTTTCACTGCTAGGTAGCTAGCGAGATAGCCAGCTTGGTAGCTAGCTAGATAGCCAGCCAGCCAGATAGACAGCTAAGGGGGTAAGTACCCATTGATATTATGGTTATTTACTTGAATAGAATACACACATAATCATGTATTGTGAGGATATTTTCTCTTCAAATAATCACATTTGTTCACTTACACTTTCTTGTCTTTTGATCTCAAGAGCTCCACTTTCGACGCGCCATATTTTGGATTCAAGGGGTTGAGGATGTGGTTGTTCCACCGAAATCTGACTTCCATTACCGGACTCACATCAACCTCGGCGTCAATATGCATTTCGTAGGTCATTCCCGGCTTCATTCCGCCCCTGAAAAGAGAAAGGATCCGGAGTTGAAGAATTGTTGGACTTTGTTTTGATGTTATATTTTGTCTGGGTCTTTTTATTTTCTTGTTACAATTGTTGTGTTCTCACAAATCTAATCTAATATATAGCCGCGCTGACATTTGAATTCGGCATTTCCACCCTACCTAATTTACAGTGTAAGACTCATTTAGCGTCTTCCTTGTTTTTTTCTTTTTTGCAACACTTCACACAATGACCAGCGGTGAAGACAAGAATAACACACACAGAACAATATAAACAGTAATATTATTATTATTAATTGCATTAAGTACTAAGTGTATTCTTGTGCCGGTACCAAGCCCGGATAAATACAGAGGGTTGTGTCAGGAAGGGCATCCGACGTAAAAGCTTGGCCAAAACAAACATGCGAATCAAACCTCTGAAGATGGAGGGCACTGATTCGCTGTGGCGGCCCCTTGAAGGGAAAAGCCGAAAGAAAAAGAAGAAGAAGATATTAAGTGCTAAGTATTAAGACAGTACTGTAATACAGTGGTGGCTTAATGCTTAAAGTTATATGTCATGTTTTAACCTACATAGGTTCTTCGCACCTGTGTGACTGGTGAAATTGACAATATTACTTCACACATTACTCGTGCAGGTACTAAAGATTAAATGGAGAATCAACTTATTGATTTTTTTTCATTGTAATTAGTTTTCAATGAACAAAAAAATCTACAGCTAAACATCGTTGTAGAATGGAGTGTTCCATCTCAGTTTTACGATAATAAATAAAATAAACTAAGAAGGAAAGAATGCATTTTGTGAAGGCTTGTGAAGGCCGTCTTTAATATGCATTGTGAGGCTAATGAATGAATTAATTAATAATGAACGAACAAACAATGAATGAATACATAAATAAAACCATGTGTTTGTTTGGTATTAGTCACTGTAAGTATGTTCTTTGGGCAAGAGCCTCAACCTGGTAATAGAGTGTATTGTTTGATTGATTCATTGCTTTGATTGTTTTCAGAGATCTTCTTATAGACTGTATACTGGCCAATGGCAGTGTCGACAGTAAATACAACATAAATGAAAGCTTGGCTTCAACCAGTGCAGCTGAATGAAGTTAACTAAATGAAAGAAACCCTTGTCCGTTTTAAGAATGCTCCTTTTTAAAGTACAGGGATACCCCATCTTACGAACTTAATCGGTTCCCAGAAAGTGTGTGTACGGCGAAATATTCGTCTGCCAAATATTTATTTCCCATAAGAAAACATTAAAAATGAGAATAATCTGTTTCCAGGTCCCCATAAAACATGATTTTCAACTAAATAAGCCTTCAAACTACACAAAATATACCTTATTTTATGTATAATAAATTTGCTCTTGTATTGTAATTAAAGAAAGAAACTATACTTTATAATAAAGTCGCTTTATTTACCTTTGTGATGGTCATTGATGGAATGAAGTAGGAGGAGGAGGGAGGGAGTGACTGTTTGGAAGGACAGTTACCTTCCATGAGGACTGTCCCCTGCAAGCTGCTTTTCATTAATCCAAATCAAGTTTTTCAACCTCTTCTACGGCCCTCTTCTACGTTGCTTAGATAACAACGAATCACCCTTAGCCACACCTAGCAATGGTCGACTTAGTATACTGGTACTGGGACGCTAAGTCACACAAACGCGCGCCTGTTCGTGTTTTTCAATGATCGCCTTCTTCTGCTCGACCGTAATTTTCTTTTGTGTCCTCTTCGGCTTAACACTAGCCTGTGGTGGGGTATTTTTCGGTCCCGAAAAAGCAAACGTATCCACTCGATAACAAACCACGTCTGCATTGAGTGCCCTGAAAGAAAGTGGGTGTGGAAAACCAGTCTGCCAGCCAAAGTGGCACTTTTCGACTGTGTGGTTTGGTGTTCTTCCGCCGAAAACTAGTCTGCTAGACATTGTGGCGCTCCGTGTGTTTCCCTAAAAAAAAATTCTATGCCAAGATTACATTCTCGCGAATTTAATGTTGGTAAAGTGAAAAGTTCATAAACTAAAGTGTTCGTAAGCTGAGGTATCACTGTACAGACTGAAGGAAATATGCAATGGTCTGTGATTTCCTGGAAATAAAACCAATGAAAGCGTTCATAATTTTCTGAAATGCCTTACACATGAAGTCGGTATTCCTTTGTGCTGTCGGTTTGTCCGGCAAGAGCCACATACATGAAGCCTGGGTTCGGCCAGCGGGGACCATCCAAAGTTAGCTTCAGATTGTAGCTGTAACCTAGTCACAAACAAGATAATTAAAAAAAATGTTCAAGCATGTCAGTCTGAAATGTTGACTTTTTCTCAAAACTATTGCCAGTTTTTGTAACACTTTTATAATGATGTAGATTTACAGGACAACCGACGTCACTTTTTTGTTTTTTAACTGACATCAGAAAAACGTTTGATAGCATCTAAAACACGCAGTATGATATTTTAGTCAAATGCAAAAGACCAATAAAAATGACTTAAAATGTCAAAAATCTGCAAAAAATTGAGCTGCGAATTGCGAATATTTTCAGAAAGTCCCGCCCCCAGTTTGTGACGTCACGCCAAGACGTCTTGCATTGCTGGAGAATCCAAACAATGGCTTCAGATTCAGAGAATATGCTTTCTTGTTACACATCCAGTGATGAATATGATTCAAATAGTTCTGAAGAGGAAAGTATACATGTTTGCAATCGATTAAAGAATTTCTTCCATGCCATTTTGAGGCAACATTGGGGCAACAATGGATCATCAGAAAAGAGGCAAAGAGAAATGGTGACGTCCAGTGGCCACCTCCGCTTCCACAGGCTGATAAATTCCTTATATGGAGCTTGGACTCCCTCTTCTGGCGGCTTTTGGGTGCAACACGGTTCTCAGACCAAACATGTACAGCAAAATACATTGACGTGATGGAAGGATGCTACAATGCTTCTTTTTTACAGTCAGGGGGCGGTCCTTTCATGACGTCACGCACGGACTCATCACCAACTCAAAAACAAGACTTTCTGAATATTCAGAGCGAGTCTTAAAACGTAAAATATAGCTATATGCGGCGGACTCTTATTAAAATACGCTCAGTAGAAGTCATTTGAAGCCATTTTACAAATTATGGACACAACTTGTCCGGAGACGTCGGTTGTCCTTTAAATGCATGTGTCATGAATAAACATTGGCACAGCCAATTAACAGCCTTTAACTGCTATAGATGTCAAATGGTTGTCAGTCACTGATCAATTAAGTAACAATGTGCAGCCATTCATTATCTGAACTAACCTCTTTATCGCGTGCCAAACCCAGCGGACTTAGTACACTCTGAACTGGTTGCCAACCAATCACGGAGCACAGACAGAGGAAAACTCATTCACAGTCACAATCACACCCCAGGAGAGTTTAGGGTGACCAATCAACCTTACTTGCATTTTTTAGCAATGTGGGAGAAACTAGAGGACTCAGAGAAAAATCCATGCAGGCAGTGGGGGAACATACAAATGCCCCATTGGAAGCCCGGAGCACAAATTTGAACCCACAAGTCAACCACCCTGCGACTAACATTGTGGATGGGATTGAAAATTACAAGCTCATCTTTCATATTCTGGCCCAAAACACGACTTCTGTTTTTGCACTTTTTGTTTGCAGTGAGACTGTATTCTACTATGAAAATATAACATTATGAATATTAGTGTCGGGCGTCCCGGTAGTCCAGTGGTTAGCATGCCGACCTCACATTGCAGAGGTCCTGGGTTCGATCCCTGCTCCGGCCCCACCGTGTGCATGTGTTTTCCCCAGGGGTTTTCTCCGGGTATTCCTGTTTCCTTCCACATTCCAAAGACATGCAAGGCAGGCGGATTGAACGCCCTAAAATTGTTTCTGAGTGTGAGTGCATGTGTGCCATGCAATTGGCTCGCAACCAGTTCATGGTGTCCACTGGCCTACTGCCCAATGACGGCTGGGATAAGCCCCAACACCCACCGCGACCCTAGTGAGGATTAGTCTCCTGCATACTTATTTGTCATGTCTTTTTATGATGATACTAGTGCAGCATGTTCTACCAAAGACAAATTCCTTGTGTGTTCTGCACACTTGGCCAATAAAGATGATTCTGATTAAAATGATCGGAAAATTAATTAAAAAAGGAATATTCCTAACTTACTACATGTGTATTTCGATACGCTTACTTGAATTCATTTAAACTTAAAATTGAAATGCCAAGCCAGTGTTTGAAATAACATCTGCCCGGAGGCCCTGGGCGTACAACATTTACGCCGGGCATTCAACTTTCAAAACATCTCGGCCCGGGTGGCGACAACTTCTTCAAGAATTTATATATTTTTTTTCAAATCAAATGTTTGTTTTATTCAATAAAGCAAAAGCTACAAGCAACTTGCTACAAGCCACGTGGACTCCTCTTTCTAAGCGCCTTTCAAAACTCAAGTCCACCTTACAGTCATGGTATAGTCTGAAGCAGGAAGCAGGCTTCTGATTGGCTGCCGTGCCAAGTATGCAAATTGCCAAACAAACGTTTTGGGTTTTTTTTTTTCGAATAGTCATCTTATTGTGTTTCAAGTTGTGAAAAATGGGGCAGGCAACATTATGGCCAGGCAGGCAACTTTTCAGAGTTGTCTGCCCTGGTGTCCACGAACTTTTTGTCATGAGTTTCAGACTCTGGCTAAGCTACTCGGCTGTCAAAAAAAAAAAAAAGCCAATAGACTGCCAACCAAGGTTGGGTGGACTGCCTTTGGGTTCTACATATACCTCTTATAGTATATGAAGATAAAACGGTCCTGATCTAATCTTTTCACAGCAACCATCACAATCAGTGCATAATGACATAATGGGAACGATGGTATTAAAAGATTCATTATTGTGGTTGTAGGTTGAACCAATATGAAATCATCTGCTCTGTTTGAGGCACCGCTATTGTGTACCAAATATTTTGCATTCTCATTTGAGTGTGAATGATTTCTGGGTTAACCAGGGTACCTACGTGCAAAGGGTTCAGCATTGCCGGTGTTGAGGAAGTATTTTGTATGGGAAGTGCTGTTAGTCAAGGGAAACCTGTCTGCATAAAGTCCCATCAGAGGACATTTGTCATCAGCGCACGGGAAACAATTTCCCTGGAATGATAAGTCAAGGCAGCTTTTTTGTATTGAACACATTTCAGACAAAAGGGATTTCAACGTCACATCATCAAAGATACATTTCAATGCCTTTGCAAACCAAAGTATTGGAGACATTAAATAGCAAAGTTGAGAAATGAAAGTATCATATTCTATACTACTACTACTACTACTACTATACTACTAATACTAATACTAATACTAATACTAATACTAATACTAATACTAATACTAATACTAATACTAATAATAATAATTTCTAATTACTACTACTACTACTACTACTACTACTACTACTACTACTACTACTACTACTCCTACTATACTAATAATACTACTACTACTACTACTACTACTACTACTACTACTACTACTACTACTACTACTACTAATAATAATAATAATAAATAATAATAATAATAATAATAATAATTTCTAAGCACCTTTCAAAACTCTCAAGGTTGCTGTACAATCACAGGATAAGTCTTTCTGTGGATGAGCAGCGGCAGCCACGCAGCGGCAGCCACGCAGCGGCAGCCACGCAGCGGCAGCCACACGCGCCAGCGTTCCCTCAACCCAGAATAACTCTAATAGATAGAAAGATACCTAGCTAGCTAATACATAGCTAATAGCTAGCCAGTCAGATAATAGATAGCTGGGATGTGACATTTTTTTTCAATAATAATTCATCACACAGCTTTCAAATGATGTATATATTCTTGTTCTATGACAAATAATAAGGAAATATTGTATTGTATTGTATTCCCTTTAGCATAGCATCAGCTAGTGGGTGCATAGTGACGCTGCAGTCACTAATGTAATAATAACAATAACAATAACAATAACAATAACAATAACAATAACAATAACAATAACAATAATAACAACAACAACAACAACAATAATAATACAGTAAAGTCTCGTTATATCGATATTCAAGGGAGTCCGAAAAAATATCGATATAACCGGGACTATCGATATATCCGACCCTGTTTGCATGTAATTTTCTCAGTGCGTGCACAAAAATAGTATCGATATAACCGGGACTATCGATATATCCGATATCGATATAACGAGACTTTACTGTAATAATAATAATAATAATAATAATAATAATAATGCATTTTATTTCTAAGCGCCTTTCAACACTTTCAAGAACACTTTATGCGCCTGAAAATGCAGTGCACTCGATGTGTGAAAACAGTTATATAATAGGCCATTCATTGAATGTGCACTTTTTCAATCAAAACGCCTTATCATGAAGAAAATATGATAACTTTTAAAAATGACCAAAATAATGAACAGTCTATATCACCCTTAATCACAGCTCTTGGGAGCTCGTTTTTAACAGTGCTATATAACCCCTAATCACAGTTCCAGGGAGCTCGTTTTTAGCCTTGATTTAAAAGTATTTACACTACATCTTACACTACATATTAAAAGACCAACCAAAATGTTTTCTAAATTTGACAGCAAAACAGCTAGCGCGAGAAAGCTATATAAAAAGATCTGTAGCGTGCTATATTGTCTAGCCGGCGACCTATCTATCCGCAATCTAGCTATCTGGCTGGCTACATAGCTATCTAGATAGCTATCTAGCTCTGGGTAGCTATTTAGCTCACTGGCTATTAGCTGGCTGGCTAGCTTTCTATCTATTTGAGTTACTTCCACGTTGAGTGACGCATGTGTCTGCCGCTGCTCACCCACAGAAAACAAATATTCTGTGACTGTAAAGTGACCTTGAGAGTTTTGAAAGGCGCTTATAAATGAAATTTATTATACAGTGAGACCTCAACTTACAAACACCTTATCTTACAAACATTTAGTCTTACAAACGTCAAATTTATGAAAATTAAACCTTATAATAAGCACTATTTTCATAATACACACCCACCACGGCTGGCAGAGTGATCTTCAGCGGAAGCACACGACCGAACAGCACCAGAGGTTAAGTTACCAACAGTCCTTATGGGAGGTGACTGTCCTACGACCATCAAAAAGGTAAATAAAACTTTATTTTACAGCACAGTTTATTTCTTTAATTACAGTCCTCATTTATTGCGCCTCTTTCCAAACAGCAATTCCCTTTGACCTTCGACCTCCAACGCCATTCCATCAAGCCATAAACTTAATTAAAGTGACTTTATGATACAATGCAGTGTATTTCTGTCATTACAATACAATAGCACATTTGTTATACATAGAATAAGGTATGTTGTGTGTAGTTTTAAGGCTTATTTAGTTGAAAAGTATATTTTATGGAAACCCGGGAACGGATTATTCCCATTTTAATGGTTTCCTATGGGAATTTTTTTTTTGAGATACACACTTTTCACCTTACACACTCTGTTTGGGAACCAATTAAGTTCGTAAGTTGAGGTATCACTGTAATTATTATACTACACTTGATAAGAACATGGTGAGGTGAAGTAAACAGTTGTTTTTTGACACCAATGTCATCGATGAATGTCTTTCAGGCTATGGTGCAGTCCTGATGAAGGGGCAAGATGCCTTTCTGTCTTGCCGTGCTAGAGAAGAGTGTTCTTTTAAAACACTCGCTGAGAAAGTCATCAATTTATTTTCACCATGTGTTGCATGTACAGTAACTGGATTTGTTTTGCCCAGCATCATCCGGCTTCGAGTAATAACATAGTGCGTACATCATGCTGCCTTTGATCAAAGGCAGGATAAAGTGCCATTATCACCAACAGCTGCAGATACAAATTGTCCCAATGGAAGACACAAAGCAAGCCTGTTTACATCTCCCCTCTGCCGCAACAAAAATCCAACCTTGCCGAATCAACTTCTCAAAGCAAATAAATTGTTCACAGCCATATCGGTGTCACATTGCCGCAACAGGTGGTGGCTCCATAAACACGCTGCTATGGACATACATACCACCCTTCCACTCTTCTCCAATTCTTTCTCAAAGCATGGTCACACTTATTACACGGGCAGCCAAAATGACACAGAATGAATCAAAGTATGGAGAGGCATTTAATTTCCACATCTTGCTTCCTCCGAATACAAAGACATTTTGAAAAATTGTTTGCTAAGTGGACTCTTTCAGTTACAGCTTGGCTATGCCCCAGTGCAGTAGCTATCACAGCACAAACCAATTCAATGTCCCTCTGTTTTCTTAAATGTAATGATAATGTGACCAATTACTTTGGGCTAATGTAAAAACAAGCAATAATAATTTGCAGACGATATTCCCGTATATCACAACATCTTGTGATTACTGCTTTAATATACAGTGATACCTCAGCTCACGAACTTAATTGGCTCCCAGAAAGTGCGTGTAAGGAGAAAAGTGTGTCTTCCAAACATTAATTTCCCATAGGAAACCATTAAAAATGAGAATAATCATTTTACAGGTCCCCATAAAACATAATTTCCTACTGAATAAGCCTTAAAACTACACAAAATATACCTTATTTTATGTATAATAAATGTGCTATTGTATTGTAAATAAAGAAATAAACTGTACCATATAATAACATCGTTTTATTTACATTTGTGATGGCTGTTGATGTAGTTGCCTCTTGATGATATCCGAGTGAAATTGCCATCCTTTCTCTGCGATAATACCCGTCTCACACAGTCCCCTGCGAGCTGCTTTTTTGTTAATCCAAATCAACAGAAGTATTTCAACCTCTTCTATTGCCTGAGACAGTTGCTTAGACAACACAGAAACACCCTTAACCACACATAGCAATGGTCCACTTAGCATACTGGTACTGGGACGCAAAGTCACACAAACGCACACCTTGTTCATGTTTTCCGATGATCTTCTTCTGCCCGATCGTAATTTTGTTTTGTGTATTCTTCGGGTTCACACTCGCCTATGGAGGGGTCTTTTTCGGTCCCAAAAACGCAAAATTATCCACTCCATAACAAACCACGTCTGCACTGAGTGCACTCCAAAGGAAAAGTAGTCCGGAAGCCACGGTGGCACTGTTCGGCCGTATGGTTTGGTGTTCTTCCGCCGAAAACTAGTCCGCCAGCGATTGTAGTGCTCCGTGTGTTTCCTGAAAACTAGTTTGTATGCCATGATT